>NC_056731.1:1931404375-1931512281 GCF_019279795.1 Protopterus annectens
GCTTTACATGTAAAGGTAATTTATTTTAGGGACTGGGTAAATGTTTAATGCATCTATCCCGCCAGCGTGTTTCCTTTATATGTTGGTGGAGATTTAAATCCTTTGAGTGCTTGTGAAGCTGTTTGGCTTACGGGGTGCCAAGAGTTTAAGGAGGGTTAGGTCCTTACCCACACATAAATTGGTTCAGCAATGTCCATGTTTATAGGGACATGATAAAATGAAGTACTTAGGAGTATGGATTAAAAAAGATGGTGGTGTGGCAGCTAACAATATGTGGGAAGCGGCTAAACAAAAGATAATACAAAAGCTGAGAAATTGGAAGCTATGTTGTATGGATAGCAAGATGCAAGCAGTTGCAATGTTTTTAGCCCCTTTAGTTTTATACACAGGTCAGGCATATTTTTATCAATCGGAGGAAGAATTGTGGATAGCAATTAATAAAGAGCTGAAGGATTTTATCTGAGAGGGGAAGACAGCATGAGTCAAGTGGGATAAGCTGCTTCATCCAATGGAACAAGGTGGTTTAGGATTACTTGATTTGAAGAGGTATTTCAGAGTTACACAGTTAAGGCTCCCATACATAGCACAAGCAGTAACCTATAATTCAAAGTGAAAGGGGATGATGATGATGAAACAGGGGGAAGCTCAAGAAACAAGGAGAGACTGGAATTTGGATGCAGGTCCTTAAGGAGAATAACAGTAACCATACAGAATATTATATTCCTAAAGTAGCAGAAAGTGTTCTAAGAACTAAGCCAACATGGGAGTAGAGAAAGGAAGTTCTGTCAATAGGGATGACTGCAATTAAGGATATATACAGTATGCAAGAGGGGGCTAGAATTTATTGGAGAAAACTGGCAAAATAACCAAGGTATTGGGAGCAAATAATTGGAAAGGAAAAGGTAATATAGTAGGAAGAGGCCAAGAATTTGTTTGGACTGCAGGCTAGAGATTGCCTTCCCTGTCAAGTATTGATATTGGAGTATAGGCAAAGAGAAAGAAGTAGGGGGATCTTAAGCGAAAGACACTAGTAGAGTTTTTAGTAGCATCTAGTACAGAATCTTCTGTTAAAAAATGGATAATTAATAGAGCATATAAAATATTGCAAGATAAGTATAAGAATCAATCAGAGGAGGTTAGAAAGGATCGGGAAGAGAGATTGGATGAGTAAATCATGAAGAAATAATGGGGATATATATCTCCCAAATATACAACAAGGTTTAGAAGATGTAGGATCTTTGCTTGGAAGTGTTTATATATGTATTTTTATACCCCAGATTGACCCCAAAGAATTTTTCTCAAGTAGACAGCAGGTGTGTGATGGGGAAGAAAGAGGTAATTGAGAACTTATTTTTGAGGAGTGTAATGAGTTGTCAGACTTTAAAGATTTTCTACAGACTACTCTGTTAGAGATTCTGGGTGAGCAAATTGGTGTAACTAAGGAAATTATTGATGTTAAGTTGTCAATCTCGCCTTCATTCTTGCTGGATGGGTTCGGAGCCGATCCTCGGCTCTGACTCTGCCAATACTAAAAGCTCGAGAGCTAATTCCACCGGCTCGAGGCTCCCCTATATCCCACAATGCTAGGTGGTAACTACTCAGATCTCGTTTGCCGCTATAGCTACGAGGTGCTTTTCTTACCGGCTCAGGCAAGTGAATTTTACCCTTGAGGTAGTACTAATTCCTTTCTTTCTTAGTTATATATATTGTTATTGTTTGTGTTAGTTTTAGTTCTATCGACCCTTCTTTTTCGATTCCCACCCCTCTTATTGTTGTTGTTCTAGGCCTTGGCCTTTCCCTCACCCCAGTCCCTTTTCAGTTAGTGTTGTAGGGGCTTGTGTTTTGGCTACTTATCTTTAATTTCTTAGTGTAGAGTGTCTGTGTGTGTGTTTGAGACAGCCCTCTTCCTTAATGTCTAAGGATAAGGTCTCAGGCTTCAAGAAGTGTGACTCGTGCTGTCAGAAGATGTCTCTGACAGACGGTCACACTTCTTGTGTGTACTGCCTGGGACCTGTGCACCTGCAGGACTCTTGTGCTGTCTGCCATGGTTTCAGCCCTCGAGTCCTGCAGGAGCGAAAAACAAGCTCATCTTAAGGGGCTTGTTAAAGCCTGAAGGCCCCGACTCAGTCTGGGTCGGGAAGCCTTCGAAACTTCAAAACAGTCGACTCCTGCTCTTGAGTCGACTGTGGAGAAGTCGAAGCAGGCTTTGTCATCGGCTCGGCCGGAGCCGATGTTCTTAGGCCTCAAACCGTTACCTCGCTCCAGCTGGAGCCGAGGCTGATAAGTCTTCATCGGCTCGATACCATCGAGCCACTGTCTAAAAGAGGTCTAGATCCCCTCAAGCGGTCTATTCTTAAACCTCTTACCGTTATTTCGCTCGCTGGAGCGGCAAGCTAAGAATCCCATCCGCTCCGATACCATTATCGGAGCCATTTTACAGAAAGAGGTCCAGGTCCCCCTCCATCGGATCTGTGCACTCGGCGCCAGGTTCCCCTCTCCTTTCGGAGCGGAGTCACAAAACCCATTCCTCTCGGTCTTCCAGGTTGTCAGACCATGATTTGCAGAGGGTGGTGAGTAGACTTCTTAAGTCCGAGGCACTGGCCCAAATGCTCCATAGCCCAACTCATCAGTCATTGGCTATTCCTGTCCCAGATTACATTCCTCCTCCGACTCCTTCGAGTTCGGAGCCAAGGCTTGTTGGAGCCATGACTGTCGGTGCGTCTGATCCGATACCTTCCATTTCGGCTCCGCTGCCTGCTCCGATCTCCTCTTGAGGGATCTCGCGCCAGACTTCCTCGCCGGCTCCGAGGCGAGTGGCATCGGACCCTTGTTCGACCCCGCCTCCCTCTCGGGGCGGGCGCTGGTGAGTTCGGCTCCGACATCGGCTTGAGCCATCTCTGTCGGTGCCGGGAGGTCCTTGTCTCTTCAGAGCGAGGGCCTCGGGCCTTGCCTGACAGAGATGCCTTCGAGGTCATGCGGAGCGTGCTAGAACCAGGTTCTGCCCTCAGTCGGCTCCCTCAGCCCCTCCATCTACAGTGCCTGCGGTGATTTCTACTCACCCCTTGTCTCACACCGCAGAGAACCAACTCCTCAAGATTCCCCATTGGGAATTTCCTCCTCTTCGAGGTCTCTCCTGACCCTGCAGGAGATCCTCCTAGGAAGAGGCAGTGCAAGAGGAAGCACATTGACTCCTGAGTCTATCACCTCTGACACTGACTTAGAGGAATCGAAGGTCCCTCGTTCCCTCTGAGGATGTCTCCTTTGCGGACATCCTTGAAATCCTCAAACAGAGGGGAATTGGCCAGCCCTTAACCCTTCGGAGGATGAGTCAGTGTATCTTGAGGCGCTTGGTTCTCGCCCTTCTACCTCCTGGGTGTCCCTCCCTTTGACCCCTTATGGAAGTGGTGGCAAGGAAGGCTTGGACGGCTCCTGACTCAGTGGAACCCACCCGAGGAGACCATCCAAATTTATCACTGCCCCACAGACAAACAGTTTTTATCCAAAGGTGTCCCTGTTGATGCCATGGTGGTGGCTGCGGCCACAAAGAAGGAATTAGCTGATACTTCGGTTCCTGTCCATCCTCCTAATAAAGAATCTAGGACCATGGACAGGTACGGCAAGCGGATGTTCTCGTCAGCGACCTTTTCAATGCGGTCGCTGAACTACTTATGCCACTTCACCCGTCTCCAAAGAGATTTACTCAAGGATATGGGTGAACTGATGAAGGATCCTACAGCTGAGGGGTTCAAAGACACAATGAACTCCCAGTTGGCAACCCTAAATTCAATCGTGAACTCCTCCATGCGGCTAGTCTCGTACGGAGCAGATGGAGCGAGTAGATCCGCAGGCACAGGAGTTGACTTACGAAGGCACGCCTGGATGCGGCTATGCAACTTTGCGGACCCTTTCAAGGCCCTTCACCAATTCCCTTTGATGGATCATCTTTGTTTGGTCCACAGGTGAAGGATACATTGACCAGGTGCGAGGTGGAAGGTAAGACTCTCTCTGCAGGAGTCCATTTTTCCACCCTTCTAGACCCTATCCCAAAGGTCAGAGGGAGGAAAGATGTGGTTCAAAACAATCCCAGGGAGTCTCATCTGACGCACAAGGCCGATTCCCCCCTAGAGGCAGAGGGGGGAATAATAATAGACGCCGCCCCAGAGGCAGAGCAGGTCTGCAAAACCAGGGTAGCAGAGAGGTGTTCTCTGACAAACCCTTTCAGCACCCCTGAGGGGCTGCCCGGCTGTCCGCCTTCGGAGGCAGTCTGGGGAAGATTATCGCTGTACCCAGAAGCCTGGCTTTCCCTAACTCAAGACAAATGGGTACAGTCGATCATATCCGAGGGTTACAAAATTCCCTTTATTCATATTCCAACCCAACCAAAAAGATCCCTTCCAGACGTTCCACCCGGTCTAAGGGAAATAGCAGCATTAGAAGTGTCAAAGTTGCTGTCAAAAAGAGTCATCCAAGCAGTCCCAGCAGACCAGCAAGGATCCGGAATCTACTCCAAATTCTTTTTGGTACCAAAAAAAAACAGGGGACTGGAAACCCATTCTGGATCTCAGCCACTTAAACAAGTTTGTCAAAAAAACAAAATTCCGGATGGTCACGCTATAGTCCATCCTACCCTTCTTGGGTCAGGACAATTGGATGTGCTCGATAGTACGCATCCTGAAGATCTATCACATCAAAATGAACTGACGCTCCAGGAGATATCTCCGCTTCAGGCTGGGAGCCAATCACTACCAATTCAGGGCCCTGCCCTTTGGTCTCACTGCAACCCCCCGGGTGTTCACCAAATGCATGGCAGTGGTCACGGCTCACTTGAGGCGCCAGAGATTCCAGGTGTTTCCATATCTGGACGATTGGCTCCTTACTGCCACCACCAGACATCAGCTTCTCCTATCCAGGGATTTCACCATTCAAACCTGTCAAGCTCTAGGCATTTCAATAAATTTCGAAAAATCTGCCTTGTCGCCTTGTCGGTCTATTACTTTCATAGGCGCCAAATTAGATACACAGACCCTTTAAGCCACTCTCACAGAGCAGAGGGTTTTAGACATCCGGAACCAAGTATCCCTTCTATCGCAATTGGTCAAAGTCAAAGCTAGACTGGTATTGAAGGTACTAGGACTCATGGCAGCAGCTATTCCCCTTCTCCCCTTAGCTCGCTTTTACATGAGGATCCTCCAGTGGATGCTCTTTACCCAATGGTCCTTTCAACGACTCCCAATGTCCCACACCATACTGATAACTCAAGTATGCAAAAATCAACTGTCTTGGTGGGTCACGTCACCTCAACTTCTCCAAGGAAGACCCTTCACTCTCCCCCCTCCAGTTGCCACGTTGACAACAGATGCCTCCCTGATCGGGTGGGGGGGCATTATCAGGGCAGGACAGTCCAGGGCACGTGGCAACCCTTCGAGTGCCACTTGCACATAAATGTTTTAGAGATGAGAGCAGTGCTTTTAGCGTTGCAAGCCTTTCACGACTCTCTTCCCAAAGGGACTATTGCAATTCAAACGGACAACATGTCCGTGGTGTGGTACATCAACAAACAAGGCGGAACCAGATCATACCCTTTATGTCGAGAAGTACTCAGACTTTGGCAATGGGCGATCTCTTCTCAGCGTTTTCTGATAGCGACGCATATTCCCGGGAAATCCAACGTCATTGCAGACAAGTTGAGCAGAGCAATTCTCATGCCGCACGAGTGGTCTCTAAAGAAATCAATTCTAGAAGAGGTATTTCTAAGATGGGGCCATCCTTGCTGCGATCTTTTTGCTACTCCCCAAAACAGCAAGTGTCAAGACTTCTTCACTCTCTTCCCGTTACCAGGCCATCCCACCAGAGACGCCCTAGTCCACGATTGGCCCGGGACTTCTGTATGCCTTTCCCCTTTCCACTGATACCTCAACTAATTCAGAAAGCCATCGCTTGAGAGTGACTATGATCCTCATTGCCCCTTACTGGTCTCGACAGATATGGTTCCCCTTTCTTCATCGCTACCTTTTGGAGCAGCCTTGGCATCTGGACCCAGTACCAGATCTGATTACCCATCAGTCGGGTCAGCTGCACCAATCTCTGTCTTCCCTAAACCTCACAGCGTGGTTTCTCCAATTCCTACCTTAGCCAGGCTTCCCTTAATGTCTCGCTCGGTCAGAGATATCTTGATAGCCTCTCATAAATCCTCTACCCGGAGGATTTATACTAGTAAATGGAAACGTTTTCCTTTGGGCATCATCAAAAGCATTGATCCTTTTACTGCACCTATCCAGTCTATTTTAGACTTTCTAGCAGAACTTTTTCATTTAGGATCTTCTGCATCAACCATTAGAGTTCAGTTGGCTGCCATATCAAATTTTCATGTTGGTGTCTCAGAATCCAGCATCATGGCTCACAAACTCTGTAAAGCCTTCTTAAGAGGTGTATTTCTTCTCAAACCTCCAATCAAAGACCCTCCGCCTCAATGGGATTTAAACTTGGTTCTGGCATCTTTAATTCTTCCCCCCTTCGAACCAGCGCCTTCATGTTCTCTGAAATTGCTTTCTTGGAAGACACTTTTTCTAGTAGCTATAACTTCAGCGAAAAGAGTATCAGAACTCCATGCTCTATGCAGTCGCTCTCCTTACTTAGTTTTTCACAAAGACAGGGTATCTCTCCGGACTAATCCATCATTTTTACCAAAAATTTCTTCTCAAATTAACCTAAACCAGATTATTGATCTCCCCGTTTTTTTCCTTAACTATTCAAACAGGTCAGAGCAAAAGCTGCATTTTTTAGATGTTCATCGCCAACTGAGATATTACTTAGACAGAACTAAACAACTCAGGAAATCTGATCAATTGTTTCTGTCATATGCAGAAGGAAGATTGGGCCTTCCAGTCTCTAAAGTATCTCTGTCTAGATGGCTCACGTCTACAATTACTTTCATCTATGAGACCAGACATCAAAAATTACCCTAAAGACCTAGAGCTCATTCAACTAGGGCATTAGCTACATCCATAGCCTTTCAGGACAGGTTGCCAATAGACTCAATTTGTGCAGCAGCCACCTGGGCTTCTCCTCATACATTCATTTCACATTACAAATTGGACATGGTTTCCAGAAGCCGTGCCAATTTTGGTTCCACTGTTCTCAAGAGTCTGTTCCGATAGGCCACCCGGGATAAGGTGCTAGGGACGTGGTCCCATCCAGCAAGAATGAAGGCGAGATTGACAACTTAACATTAAGAAGTTATGTACCTACCATAACGTTCCATGTTAGTTGTCTTCTCGCCTTCTTTCTTGCGTCCCTCCCTCCTTCCCCCAAGCCTGGACAGACCGACCGGAATTCTTTTGTGTTTCTTCCTCTGAAAATTGTTACTCCATTCTTGGAGTATGGTATTGCTTGGTATAGCTACCAAATGAGATCTGAGTAGTTACCTCCTAGCATTGTGGGATATAGGGGAGCCTCGAGCCGGTGGAATTAGCTCTCGAGCTTTTAGTATTGGCCAAGTCGGAGCCGAGGATTGGCTCCGAACCCATCCAGCAAGAAAGAAGGCGAGAAGAAGACGACTAACATGGAACATTATGGTAGGTACATAACTTCTTATTTTGAGCTATGATACAGAATCGGAATTACCTCCACATAGCAAGTCCTTGCAGAGTGTAATTATGGTGGCTGCCAAAAAAAGCAGATGTAATGTGATCCTATCTCGCCTACATTCTCTACAGATGGGTTCGGAGCCGATCCTCGGCTCCGACTCGGCCGCTATACAGTAGAACGCAGTCTCTTATTGGCTGAGTTACCTCATATCCCAGGATGCACCACTACCACTTCCCCAGATCTCGTTTGCCGCTTTCCAGCATAGACATGGTCTCGGACTTGGCTGAGCTAAGTACCTTTAGTCAGAAAACTTTTTCTGTCTGAATTTTGGTAAAACTTACCCAAAAGCTGTTTTAACAGCTATTGTTGTGTGATTGGTTTTTATATATTTTTTGTGGTAAATTGTATTTGTTTGTTAGTTTACGGTCCCGTTTAAGTTAGAGGGGCCTAGCCCTACCCTAACGGTCCCGTTTAAGTTAGAGGGGCCTAGCCCTACCCTAGGCGTTTAAGTTAGAGCCTAGGTTGTCTGTGTTAACTTGTTTTTTTCTTGTAGTCGGTGTTTAGTGTTTTTAGAACCATGTCTAAAGAACATAGACCATCCGGTTTTAAAAAATGTATTAAATGTAATTACAAAATGTCTATAACAGATGACCATTCCTTATGTGTTTATTGTTTAGGTTCCAAGCATCTTCAGGAGTCCTGTAGCGTTTGCCACGCTTTTTCCTCTCGCGTCCTCCAAGAGAGGAAAAATAAGTTGATCTTGAAAGGGCTTATTGCCCCTTCCTTTGAGGAAGCCCTATCTTCCTCTTCTTCACCTTCTGGGAAGAAGAAAAAATCTTCGGCTCCGACCAGCCCGTCGGATCCGGCAGCAAAAAAGTCTCGGCAGGCTTCTCCGTCGGCTCCACGGACCTCGGAGCCGAGGGCGGAACGGTCTGCCTCGATGTCTCCAGCCTCGATTCCTCGGGTTTCGGAGTCGAGAGCTCGGGCATCGAGAGGCGTGTCACCTTCATCGGCTCCACTGCCTTCGGAGCCGATGGGGGTTGCCCGCTCAGACACTTCCCCTTCAGTGCCGAAGTCCACATTGGCTCAGAGGGAAATTGCATTTGTAGTGGAGTCTCCCTCGGCGCCGATAATTCTTGAACCATTACGGAGCCGGTCCCCCAGTCTTTCGGAACCGGCGGAGAAGTCGACTCGGACCCGGTCAGTCTCTTCTCGGTCATCGAGGATGTCTGATTCGGACTTAGGGTGCTTCAGAGGCTCTTTCAGTCTCCAGTCTTCGCAAAGTTGATCTCGGCTCCAGCCCAGTCGGCTCTGGAGCCGATCTCCCATCCTGCTACATTGATTCCTCCTCCAACAGCCTTGGCGCCGTTGGAGTCGGTGTTGGTGGAACCGGTGGAGGTTATTGGGTCGGTTTCGACCCTAACTTCAACCCCGTCCCTCTGGTCGGGGTTCGGTACACGGACCTCCTCTGTCGGCCCCGGGGGGACGCTTCGGGCCCGATTCTTTCGGTTCCGAGCCTCCTTCTTGGTGCGTCGGCTGCGGGGGCTCCGACTGCTGTTGTGGTCTCGGGGGCTGGACCTTCCCAGGACTCTGAGGGTCCAGCCTTCGATGCCATGAGAAGTGCCTTGGCTAAATCCTCTGTGGCCACTTCGACCTTTTCACCACCACCTTCCCTGGGCATGGAGACTAGCGTCTCTGCAATCCCCCTGTCTTACGACGGCGGAGCCCCTGGGCCTGAGGTTACCCCCATTGGGGGTTCCCTTCTTCCTGGAGGTCCCTCCGACACGCTTTCGGAGGAACCTCCCAGGAAGAAACAGTGTAAGAGGAAACACGTCGACTCCCCTGATGAGTCTCTCACCTCGGACACCGACCTCGATGATGCGGAGGGGGTCCCCAAAGTCATCCTCGGAAGATGTCTCCTTTGCGGACATCCTGGAGATCCTCAAACAACGAGGCGACTGGCAGTCCAAACCCCCTTCTGCTGAGGAGTCGGTTTTCCTCAAGGCCTTCGGGGCTCAGCCCTCCGCCTCCTGGGTGTCTCCGCCCTTCGATGAGCTTCTGGATTTTGAGCTTCTGGATTTGATCTCTCGAAGGGCGTGGGAACACCCGGATTCTGTGGAACCGGTGCCAGCTCGCCCCAATAAGTTCCTCTCGGCTCCCCCGGACAAGGACTTTTTATCTAAAGGCGTGGCTGTAGATGCTATGGTGGTGGCATCTGCCACCCAACAAGATGTGGCAGAGGCTTCGACGTCCGTCCATCCTCCTAATAAAGAGTCTAGGAGCATGGATCGGTACGGCAAGCATACCCTTTCTTCAGCGGCCTTTACGTTAAGGTCTCTGAATTACCTGACACATTTCACCAGACTACAGAGGGATCTGATCAAGGAGCTTTCGGATACCCTCTCTGGTAACTTACCTGAGCAGTTGACCCAGACGGTTAACTCCCAGTTGGCTACCCTATCTTCATTATCTAACTCGTCCATGAGGCTCATTTCTTATGCAGCCGAAGGAGCGAGTAGGGCGGCGGGAACAGGTGTTGCTCTACGGAGACAAGCCTGGCTACGCCTGTGTCACTTTGCGGAGGCCTTTAAGTCTTCCTTTGCCGACGCCCCCTTTGATGGGTCCTCACTGTTTGGACCCAAGGTAAAGGACACATTGACTCGTTGCGAACAGGAGGGTAAGACTTTAACTGCCGTAGGAGCCCGGTTTTCCGTTCCCTTCAGACCTTATCCCAAGGCTCGAAGAGGAGGGAAAATGTGGTTCCGCAAATCTCAAAAGCCTTACTCGTCGCAGCAGAGCGATTCCCCTCCTAGAGGCAGAGGAAGGGGAAATTTTTCAGGGAGACGCCGTCCCAGAGGCGGCGGAGGCCCCCGCAACACTGGAGACCACGAGTCCTTTCGTGGCTCCTCCTCCTTCCAGCACCCCTGAAGGAGTACCCGACTGTGCAGCTCCGGAGCCAGTCGGGGGTCGCTTTTCGAAGCACCTAAAGGCCTGGGCAAATATTACTCAGGACCAATGGGTGCTTCGAATCATCGCCGGAGGTTATACCATCCCCTTTGTTCAACCCCCTCCACCAGTCCAAAGAATCCCGGACCCACCACCCAGTCAACGGGATCATGCAGCCAATGAAGTATCAAAGCTGCTTCAAAAAGGGGTCATCCAACCTGTCCCCGCAGACCAGGCCGGATTAGGGACTTACTCGAGATTCTTTTTGGTGCCAAAAAAAAACAGGGACTTGAGACCCATTTTGGATCTCAGCAAACTAAACCGATTTGTAAAAAAGTCCAAATTCCGGATAGTCACTTTGCAATCCATTCTCCCGCTTTTGGAGAAAGGTGTTTGGATGTGCTCCATAGATCTCAGACGCCTACTATCACATCCTGATAGATCAGGCGTCGAGGAGACACTTACGCTTCAGCCTAGGAGACAGTCATTTTCAGTTCCGAGCACTGCCCTTTAGTCTCACCACAGCCCCCAGGGTGTTCACCAAATGTTTGGCGGTGGTGACTGCTCACTTGAGAAATCTAGGATTCCAGGTGTTTCCATACCTAGACGATTGGCTCCTAACTGCCACCTCCAGGCATCTACTCTCGGAGAACCTAGCAGCCACTATCACACTAGGCAACTCCTTAGGAATCACCTTCAATTGGTCAAAATCTGTATTGCAACCATCTCAGCGTATTCTGTTTATTGGTGCAGAAATAGATTCAAGGCAGATGCGAGTCTATCTCCCTACGGAAAGAATAGCGACGCTCCAGCGTCAGGTTCAGGCTCTGCTCCTCAAACGTCGTGCTCCAGCAAGAATGGTCCTACAGCTGTTGGGCTCCATGGCAGCCACCATTCTTCTGGTCCCCTTGGCAAGGTTGCACATGAGGATACTTCAGTGGCTCCTATCAGTCCAGTGGTCTTATCAAGACCTTCCCCTCAGTCACCACATACTGATCACAGACACGTGCATACAGGATCTTCATTGGTGGCTTCTATCCTCCAACCTGAATCTAGGGCGACCCTTCGTTCCCCCACTCCCCTCTGCCACGTTGACTATGGACGCCTCCCAGACAGGGTGGGGGGGACATTATCTGGACAGGTCAGTCCAAGGCACGTGGCACTCCGACGAAAGTCTTCTCCATATCAATATCCTGGAGATGAGGGCGGTGCTTTTAGCGTTGCAAGCACTGCACGATCACCTCCCCCAGGGTACGATTGCCATTCAATCCGACATGTCGGTAGTCTGGTACTTAAACAAGCAAGGAGGAACCAGGTCCTACCCCCTTTGCAGAGAAGCCATGAAAGTATGGGATTGGGCGATCGCTACCAAGTGTTCCCTAGTGGCAACGCACATTCCGGGGAAATCCAACGTGATAGCCGACAGACTGAGCAGAACTATTCTCTCACCTCACGAGTGGTCCTTGAACAACAGAGTGATAACGCAGATATTCACAAGATGGGGAGTTCCTTGTTGCGATCTCTTCGCAAGTCCCCTCAACGCGAAATGCCAACACTTCTTCACTCTGACCCCAGTTCCGGGGGAGATTCCCAAGGACGCTCTAGTCCACGTTTGGCCCTCCGGTCTGCTATATGCCTTTCCACCGGTTCCCCTTCTCCCCAAGGTGATTCAGAAGGCGATTCGCTTGAGAAGCAAAATTATATTAATCGCCCCATACTGGCCTCGACAAGTCTGGTTCCCCTTTCTTCACAGATATGCATTGGAGGGTCCTTGGCTCCTGGACCAAGTTCCGGACCTTTTGACTCATCAGTCAGGACAGCTCCATCAGTCCCTCCATTCATTGAAGTTGGCAGCCTGGCTACTCCTCTTCCAACCATAGTTAGGAGCCATACTTTTGCCCCTGAAGTCATGCACATCTTGTCTTTGGCCCACAAGACTTCTACGAAAAAGATATATAACAATAAATGGAAGAGGTTTGCTATTTGGGCCCAACTCCGAGGATTAGACCCGATGACAGCCTCGGTATCAGAAGTACTGAAGTTTTTACTGTTGTAACATCACTTCATAGTGAAACCTGTTGTTCTCACACGTAAAGTGATAGGAGAGTATATGCAATTCCTGCCTACCCTCTACTAAGAGATTACTATCCAGCTGGGACCCAAGGACCCCAAATCTCTCAACTGTAACATCACTTCATAGTGAAACCTGTTGTTCTCACACGTAAAGTGATAGGAGAGTATATGCAATTCCTGCCTACCCTCTACTAAGAGATTACTATCCAGCTGGGACCCAAGGACCCCAAATCTCTCAACTGTAACATCACTTCATAGTGAAACCTGTTGTTCTCACACGTAAAGTGATAGGTGAGTATATGCAATTCCTGCCTACCCTCTACTAAGAGATTACTATCCAGCTGGGACCCAAGGACCCCAAATCTCTCAACTGTAACATCACTTCATAGTGAAACCTGTTGTTCTCACACGTAAAGTGATAGGAGAGTATATGCAATTCCTGCCTACCCTCTACTAAGAGATTACTATCCAGCTGGGACCCAAGGACCCCAAATCTCTCAACTGTAACATCACTTCATAGTGAAACCTGTTGTTCTCACACGTAAAGTGATAGGAGAGTATATGCAATTCCTGCCTACCCTCTACTAAGAGATTACTATCCAGCTGGGACCCAAGGACCCCAAATCTCTCAACTGTAACATCACTTCATAGTGAAACCTGTTGTTCTCACACGTAAAGTGATAGGAGAGTATATGCAATTCCTGCCTACCCTCTACTAAGAGATTACTATCCAGCTGGGACCCAAGGACCCCAAATCTCTCAACTGTAACATCACTTCATAGTGAAACCTGTTGTTCTCACACGTAAAGTGATAGGAGAGTATATGCAATTCCTGCCTACCCTCTACTAAGAGATTACTATCCAGCTGGGACCCAAGGACCCCAAATCTCTCAACTGTAACATCACTTCATAGTGAAACCTGTTGTTCTCACACGTAAAGTGATAGGAGAGTTTATGCAATTGTAAGTTTGGCTCCTACCTGATTTAATACTCTGCCTTAATCCTGGTTGTTAATTATTGTATGCCTCACAGCCTGAACACCCAGCAGCCATCCCCCCCACTCCAGTAGACTACGTATATTCCCTCTCATACTTCTAGTTTACTTAATTAACCCTTCATTCATATTGCCTTCCTAGCCCTAGTCTAACCTTGCCTGATTTTTCTTTTCCTCACCTCTGTGGTTATTACCCTACTGCCCACTAGGTGGCACCCTCCCAACTGCTCCTCTCTTGTTGCCCTTCATCCTCATGAGACTGCCTTCTTTTTTGAACCTCTTTCTAGTATTATTACCACTGACCAGACATATTACCTCTTCTGCTAAACCTTTCCCATTATCTGCCTTTACTATTCACTTCTACTACACCCTACTCTTCTACACAGATCACAAAGCCTACTTACCCCTGCAGTCCCTCCTCCGCAATCAGAATTTCACTGATTGTTCTCACTCAACTGTCTCAACCCACTCCGTTCGCCCTGCGGGCTCCCTCCGCGCCCCTCCCTACCCCCAATTCCCACCCACCCCCAGGGGTCCTCAATATATTTTCACTACGCCACACCCCTACTTTTACCATCACCAATCAAATACATTCTCCTTATTGCCACTCCCCTCCATAATTATTCAATTACCTCTCCTAACAAATTGTAATACCCCACCCCACCCTTATAGCTTCTAATACCTCCCTGCTATTAATACAAACCCTTATCTATCTTCCCATCTTTTACCT
The DNA here is from genome assembly GCF_019279795.1 of Protopterus annectens. Lineage (NCBI taxonomy): Eukaryota > Metazoa > Chordata > Ceratodontiformes > Protopteridae > Protopterus > Protopterus annectens. The sequence continues at coordinate 1,931,418,706 of NC_056731.1, forward strand.
ACATCATGGCCAATATTACCTACCTAACTCAACTAAAATGTTTAGCCTTTATATTACTTCTAACTCCTCTAGTAACTATCTACTCATTAACCTCTTATGAACAACCACTCCACCCAAACCTTCTGCTGCCTTCTAAGCTCACTTCCACACCACTACTACCTATTCCTCTTTATAGCTTTAACACCACAACTTCTCCCTGCTACCTCCATGCCAAATATCACAGGCTTACCCACATAAAATACATTACTCACCTTGCAAGGAAAACACTTTGTTTTTACTTCCTTAACATTAACAACTCCACATATAGAATACTCCACTTAGCCCTACTAGATGGAGACATTCATCCTAATCCTGGCCCACACAATATTCCTGACACTATACAAAGTACCTCCACCATTACTCCTCCACACACACCTAATAAGCCTCCAAACTCCCTTTCCATAGCACATCTTAACATTCGAAGCATTAACAATAAAACCACCCATCTTCATGCCCTTTTAGAATTATACAACTTTGATTTCCTATGTCTATCCGAAACATGGCTAAAACCATCCATTAATGACAATGAACTTATCCCACCTGCCTACAGTATCCTGAGAAGGGATCGTATTAACAAAAAGGGAGGTGGTGTAGCAGTCCTCTTTAAAAATTATCTACATGTCACCATATCTAACATAAATCTACCTACATTTAATAACTCAGAAATCCTAGTCACTAAACTTCAAATCAACAAATTCAAATCCATTAACATTGCTTGTATTTACCTTCCCCCTGGTAATAACATTAATACCCTTGAAAACATTCTTAACTGGATATCTATCAATCTTCCACAAGAAACCTTAATACTTGGCGACTTTAACATCGATTGGAAATCCTGTAGTACCCCTCAGCCCACCACCCACATTAATCTTCATGGCTTCTCTCAAGTTATAACCTCCCCCACAAGAATTGATAAAAGTAACAATAAAGAAAGTATACTAGATTGGATTCTTACAAACTCCCCACATCTTACATACAAGGCAGAAACCCTCCTGATAATCTAAGTGATCACTTACTCACTTATATCATCAGACACAAAATTAACTTACCTAACCCAACTACATATCGTACAATCAGGACTACAAAATCATTCAACCCGGAACTTTTCCAGCTAGAACTTAAACACTGTGACTGGTCACCACTAAAAACACTTCCCCTAGATGAAGCAGTTGACTACTTTAATACCTCATTCTTATCCATCCTTAACCAACATGCCCCAGTACGCTCTATTAGAAGTAACACTAAACCTGCCCCATGGCTCACCAAAGACACTAGACAAAAAATTCTCCTCAGAAACAAATCGTGGTCAAAATGGCGCACTACCAGGAATCCAACAGACCACCAAACCTTCAGACAACTTAGGAATACCACTAAAAAAGCTATCCTGCTAGATAAAAAAAACTTTTACATCCAACTACAAAAAACTAACCAAAGAAATCCACAAAAGTTTTGGTCCAGCATGAACAAACTCCTACACCCAGGCCAATCTATAACACCTACCCCTCTAGGCTCTAACCAAGAAAACCCAACACAAACTGTTAATGCCTTTAATTCTTTCTTTTCAGACACCATTCTTACTCTAGCTAAACAACTATCTCCTACTTCCCCCAATCTAACCACCTCTTCCACTTTCCCTATTCCATTACTTCAGCTAAAACCAGTTCCTACATCCTTTATTTGCTCCCTACTAGAAAAATTGAAACCTACCACCCCCTCTGCTGACAATCTACTTGCTGAGTACCTGCAGAAAGGTGCCAAAGCCATAGCCCTCCCCATTTCCATACTCATAAACAGAACTATATCCGAAGGAAATATCCCATCTATCTGGAAAATCTCACACATCATCCCCCTTCATAAAGGTGGTAACTCTATCGATATCTCAAACTATAGACCAATTGCCTTACTGTCTCCACTAGCAAAAATTATGGAAAAATGTGTCCATAAGCAAGTACTCACCCATCTAATAGATAATAACTTACTTGCCAATTGTCAACATGGATTTAGACCGAACCACAGCACCACCACAGCCCTCCTCTCCTTCACAGACTGTATTAATTCTAACCGTAATAACAATACCCTTTCCTCCTCTGTCTTTATTGATTTATCTAAGGCTTTTGATATGGTTAATCACCAGCTCCTTATTAAAATACTTAAAACTCTTTCTCTTGATTCTCTAGCATTACAATGGTTTAAATCCTACTTAGACAATAGACAACAAGCAGTACTATGGGAAGGTAACCTATCCTCTCTCCTCCCTATTTCCCTTGGTGTCCCCCAAGGCTCCATCTTAGGCCCACTGTTATTTTCCATTTTCATTAATGACCTCCACCTAGCAATCCCACATACCACCTGCATTCAGTATGCAGATGATTCCACTATTATTTGCTCAGCAAATAACCCTGCTGAGCTACAATCTCTTACACAAAATGCATTTAACACAGTGGAACAAAGGTTTTTAAACCGTTGCCTTTTACTTAACCCAAAAAAAACCAAACTCTTACTTTTTACTCCTACTCGTAGGACTGCCCCTCTTCACTTTACTCTTACATCCAACAATGGGACTCTCATATCTCCTGACATAACCACCAAACTTCTTGGAATTACTATAGACAATAATCTAAACTTTGACACTCATACTAACATCACTATAAAAACAGTAAATAAGAAACTGGGTTCCCTTTACAGAATCAAACCCTTCCTCACTCCTTCAACCAAAATCGCTATAGCTAGAACTCATTTAATCACTACCTTACTCTATGCCTCACCCATATACACCAATCTCTCAAAACATAATCTAAACAAACTTGCTACTGCCTATCACTCCATTGCTAGATTTGCCACAGGTTCTCCTTTTCGTACTCATCATTGCAACAACCTTAAACAACTAGGATGGCTTGAATTTCAAAACCAGATACTATCTCAACAACTCACTATTATACATAAGAGCTTGTACTACCCCACCTATACACCTATACTGACTACCCTCATCACCCCTTATAACAATCTCAAGAACCTACGCTCCTCAAATAAGCCACTTATTACTATTAACAAATCCAAGAGCTCAGCTGGAGATTCTCTTTTCTCTAACTCCGTAGGCAAACACTGGAACAAACTTCCCTCTGAACTCCTAGCTCTAACCTCCACAAGACTCTTTAAACTAAGAATAAAACAATTTCTCAGTTCTCACTGGCTTTGCCCTTGTACTAACCCTGACTAAATATCTTCTCTGCCCCTAGCAAGAATATATTCCACCACTTTACATATTCTTGCTGCCTCTTAGATACCTTTATCTCACTATGTAATATGTTACATTTCTATAATTTATTGACAGTATATACTTTCTGTTATCCTGCTTCCAAATGAAAACTACTAATTTGTTCCTATTCCTATTGCATTGCATATCACCTCAGCACAACCTTGGTATCCTTGTAATGTCAACTGAACCTATTCAGTATGTCTGTATTCTGCTTAATTATTATTATAGTTCTTTTAATTTTAAACAATTTATTACAGTCATATATTGTGTATGTAAATGGCTGTAACCGTTTAGAGCTAGTTTACTACTGTTATTCTGCTTTGAACTTATTATTTTTTACTGTAAAAAGTTTGCTGTGCTGGAGCTTTTCTCCCCGGGCCTCTACTGAAAATGGATCTTATTCCAGTTAGACTAGCCCGGTTAACAAATGTAAAATAAAAATAAATAAATAAATAAATTTTAGCTTCCCTATTCAACCAAGGCTGCTCAGTGTCTACCATCAAAGTACAATTGGCGGCTATTTCAAATTTTCATGAAAGTGTGCAACCTCCTTTAATGAGCAACAAGTTGTGCAAAGCCTTTATTAAAGGAGCTTGGCTTCTACGACCCCCTATATCTCAACCTGCACCTCCGTGGGACCTTAACGTGGTATTAGGTGCATTAACCTCATCCCCCTTTGAGCCGGCAGCAACCTGTGATCTAAAATTCCTTTCTTGGAAGACTGCCTTTCTAGTTGCTATTACTTCAGCCAGACGAGTTTCAGAACTTCAAGCCCTATGTGTTAAACCACCATACTTGGTATTTCACAAGGATAGAGTATCTCTTAGACAAAACCCATCTTTTATACCAAAGGTTTGTTCTAACTTTTGTCTACAACAATCACTAGAGCTACCGGTCTTCTTCCCCAAGTATTCGAATAGAGCTGAATATACTTTTCACTGCTTGGATGTGCACAGACAATTACGTTTCTATTTGGATAGGACACACAAAGCACGAAAATCAGATCAACTGTTTGTGTCCTTTTCGGATAATAGATTAGGCAAAGCAGTCACAAAAGTCACTATTGCCAAGTGGATCAGGGACTGCATTAATCATGTTTATCTCATCTCAAATAAGGAACTTATAGCTCCAGTGAAAGCTCATTCTACCAGGGCTATGGCCACTTCGGCAGCTTTTCATTCCAAGCTCTCTATTGGTGACATTTGTGCGGCTGCCACGTGGACATCTTCACACACCTTTGTTTCTCACTACAAATTAGATGTGGCATCCAGGGGTCGAGCTTCCTTCGGTTCCACAGTTCTCAGGAGTGTTTTCCAGTGAGCCACCCGGGAATTAGGTGCTAGGGGCGCTGTCCCATCTGTAGAGAATGTAGGCGAGATAGGATCACATTACATCTTTTAGTTATGTACTTACCATAACTTTAGATGTATGGGATCCATCTCGCCTACATTCCTAATAACCCACCCTCCTTCCCCCTGCCTCGTAGACCAGGAGAGACCAGACGATCCGAAATTGAACTTCTTCCTCTCTTGAAAGACCTGAGAATGTTATAATAATAGTATGTTTCTATCCGCATGAGTGCGGACAAACAAGATCTGGGGAAGTGGTAGTGGTGCATCCTGGGATATGAGGTAACTCAGCCAATAAGAGACTGCGTTCTATTGTATAGCGGCCGAGTCGGAGCCGAGGATCGGCACCGAACCCATCTGTAGAGAATGTAGGCGAGATGGATCCCATACATCTAAAGTTATGGTAAGTACATAACTAAAAGTTACTAGAAAATGGAAATCAAAGTCTAAACCAACAATTCTAGAAGTAGTGAATATAGTAACAGAGATAAATCAACTGGAATTAGGATCTTTAGAAAAGGGTAGGAGCAAATTTCATAGAAAAAAGGGAATTGTGGGAACAATGTGCATAGGAGGAATGGGATTTAAAAGAAGGGAGGATTTGAATGAGTTATGTAATGTTTGACTGACAATGACTGGATAGATTATAAGTTATTGTATAATGTTTGCAACTACATTTATATCAGTATGGTTTGTGATATATATAATGTTTGCAACTTTAAATGAAGTCAGTACGGTTTGTTTTCATTTATAGCATGATAATCTAATAAAGATGTTTCCTGTTTAATTAAAAAAAAAAAAAAAAAAAAAAGAGGGTTGGGTCCTTAATGACACAGAATGTAAGACAAATAACCACACAGTAGTCTGTAAGAGAGGAAAGTGTTAGGATAGGACTTCAGACATCTTGGTAACTAATGACATTTAGACCCATTTGTTTTGTTTTAATTAAGAATTTCTGGAGCTGAGTAAAGAGGGTTGATAACTTCTTTTGACTTGGATGTGATGGCTTTAGATATCTTGGCTGAAGCTGAAGGAATTTCTGACTGGTGATGCTAAATGGTGGTCAGAGGATTGGGAGTTGTCACCTAAGTGCCAAAATCCTTGTCATCTGGGTGTGCTGTAAGTTGTAGATGAAGTTTGTTTACAAAATGTGACAGTACTGCACCTTTTTGCATTTAATTTTAGCCCATTTTCTGTGTGCCATTATTTTGCAGAAGTTGCTCCTTGCTTTAGTGATTCCGTATCATGGAGTGATTGAACAATAATGCTCAGCTTGCAGTCGTTGGCAAATTTAGTTATAAGTCTGGGGTTATCCTTAGTGGAGTCTGACTTCTTTAAATAGGCTTGCAAAAAAAAAAAAAAAACATGACCTGCCATTGACAAAACTGAACTGTGAAGAGAGTGCAGGTTTATTATGTCATTTTTGGTTAGTTCTACAATAAAATGTTCCATGGCTTTGCAGATAAGGCTAGTGATCACTATTAGAAAATATAAAGCAGAGTACATTCTTAAGGTTGCAACAGATACCAAAAGAAGCTACAAATTTTTATTCCTTTATGCCTTAATTTTCTGACATTGTGTCCAACAATGCACTGAGCTCATATATTTGCATTCCCTTCCCAAGAACATATAGTCAGTATACTATAAACATATTTAGTCCTACCTTTACCCGTGTTATCCCTAAAATGACCTTGGAACAAATATTAGAATTACTGTCAAACACTAAACTAATACTTAAGTGGGACCAGACAATATACCAGGCTACATTCTCATCATTGTCAAGTATGTGCTGTCCAAGTCTCTACTTAAGCTGTCAGCCACAGCCTTATTCACAGTTTTTGTGCCTGATGATTGGAGAACAGCCACTGTGACTTCTCCATAAAAAGGTGGTTCCTGTATAGAACCAGATAGTATAGGCTCACCAGACTTCTATGAAAAGCAATTAAATATTTAATTGCAGAACTCCTTTATGCTCATGTAGGCAACTCAGTCAGTCAAGATCCTAGTTTGTTTGGTTTTGTGAAGGGGTTGTGCTGTCTCCTGAAGTTAGTAAGTTTAAAATGGTTACATATGCTGTGGGCAGTGGCTATTTTGTGTGTGCTGCTTACCTTGACCTGACCAAGGCTTTTCACCCTGATTTCCAAGATGGCTGCCCACTGATCAGCAGCTTAATTTTATCTGTCAAGTGTGAAAACAGAAACTGAGAAAAGGGAGTCAGTCACTTTGTTAGTTTGTATAAAATCTGTTTAATGACTAGTAAGTATACTCCATGGGCGTCAGCAAAGAAGAACTTTAAGGAACCTGAAAGAAAATTAATCAGAAAACATGAAGAGAAAACACTTTTTATGTGAAGAATCCTACAGCTGTTCAGCAAAAAGTAGTTCAAGCTTCAGCTTTGGTTCAAGAGATGAATTCCAGCAATTTAGAGGAAAAAAATAAATGTACTCAGAAGTGATTAAAATAAATGAATCATTGAAGGAATATATCAACTCAAATAAATAGCTGGAAAAATTAGAAGAAGCTTTAACTAGTTATTCGGATGAACTGATAAAACTGCAAAAATCAGAGGCTGTAATGAAGAAAAGACTGGCTGAAGCTTCTCAAGAAGAGATGTTTCAACAAATAAGAGTTAGAAGACAGAGCATGCAGAGAAAACCAGACTTTTTCTTCTCTACCAGAGAAACTAGAAATAACAGATTTCTTTTTTGTGTTTTTATCAAATTAATACAATTGGACTGGTGTTCCACAGGGCACATCAAGTATATGCCTCAAACCTGTCCATGAGAAAGCAGCCAAGACTTCTATATTAGTAAAGATGCAGTTATGCAGGCAGATTTGATTCTGATAAAACTGACAGAAGAGGAAATCTAGAGACAGCAGCGTGTATGTGGAAAATGGTTGTTCGTTTACACCAGGCAGAAGGGAAACAAATTTATCCCAGCAAACAGGGTATGTTGAGTAGCAGATATGAGGTTAGACTGTTGGGTCCAGCTTTATTCAGAGTATTTATTTTTTCCTGTGGGATTAAAGACATTTTTGAGGCAGGACAGGCTGAGGAGGAAATTAAAAAGAATATCCAACAAGTGATTCTGCAAGCAGAATGAAACTCTGCGTCTCATACTTCTGACAATAAAGCTAATAAAGAGACTTTGGCAGTGAAACCTTTTCCAGTGTTTCAAAGGAAAATGCTTGAGAGAGAGAGAGAGAGAGAGAGAAAGCACAGGTGTTGACTAGAAGAGTCAGGAGTACTTCAGATTTAACATAGTCTGGCGCTGAGAGATGTACATGATCAAGAAGACCAGCAACACTGAAAATAGTGAGTAAATGGGAGGCTATAAAGTATCAATCAAATTTGTGAAATGTGGATTTGCAAAGAAAAGTGGCTGAGAAAGACTGGACTTTTGCTGACTTTGTTAAACGTGTTGGTATAGTGCAAAGCATGTACTCAACATTATATCATTAATGTTTAGAAGAACACGAAGGGTGAAAAAGAAATAACGATAAGTAAAACAATATTTGCTGTTAGTATTTGTGCAAAACATTTCATAGCGTAGTCTGCGTGTTACATAGTAAAGCAGGTTTGTATTTGTGCAGTCAGTGTTGTTTTAAATGTGCTTGTGTTGGGGTCTTTTCAGTGGCTGTTGAAGATATTAAAGTAAACAATTTTTTTTTTAGTTGTAAGACGTATGGGCTTTGCAGTATAACAAGAAGTACTGAACAAAATCAGGTTTAAATTTATATAATGCTCTGATCTTGGGCTACGGGGGTGGGGTGTAAACGTTTGCGGATTATTATTTTAATTCTTAATACAATATAGTCTCCCTTTTTTTTTTTTTTTTTTTTTTTTTTATACATGAGTGAGTGTCTGTTAATGTCACTGGATTAAGCTATCAACATGTTTTTTGTAAACAAATAGGCTTGGAACAAAAAGGCAAAATGATGAAAGCAATGAAAATGCTATGTTTATTGCATCTGCAAGGATAATGACTTTTATAGACAAGATGTGTGCAGCTGAAGGCAATTGGCCAGGGAATTCTGTATATAGGTTCATAGGCTGGTACTAGGCTATCGGCCCTAGGGCCTGTACAAGCCTAGCCATAACAATTCCCTGGATATTTCTTTCCACAATATTTACTTCTCTGGACCCCTGTCTAGCAGGGCGACTGACATGATCCCCGGGGTGAATTTCCTATCTCCCATCCAATCATCAAGGTTCCTTTTGAAGAAGGCCAAAGAGGCACTCTGCTTGACATGTATGGGCAGTCTGTTCTAGAGTATGGGGAGTCTCTGGGTCAGGAACCTATCCATCCAGCATGTTTTGTTCGTTGTGATGACAAGGTTTAGATCCCTGGAGCGTGTGGCTCTGAGGGATTGGGATTTCTTTAAGTGGAGCATGTCCAACAGCTCAGGGTTTGACATGGCCTTGTATGTTAAGCAGAGATCGCCTCCGAGTAGACGATATGCCATAGAGTATAGCTGGAGTTTGTTTAGACTTTCAGCATATGGCATCTGCTTTAGGCCTGTGATTCTTTTGAGTTATTTCTGTGGCCTTTCCAGCTGTTGCAGATGTCTTGTGAGGTACATATCAAATGGAGCATTATACTCTATAATGGGTCTAATGAGGGATGAGTAAAGTGGGACAATGACCTCCTTTTTTCTAAGCCCTTAGTGATGAGGTGTGCCACATAGAAGTATTTCCTGACTGTTGTGGCGATGTGGTTATCGAAAGTGAGACCACTGTCCATCTGTGTCCCTAAGTGTCTCATCACACTTTCGATGTTTAGTGTGCTGCCACCTATGTGGTAATTCATGGGTACATGTTTTTTTCCAAAGGGGATAACTATACATTTCTTGGTATTAAGCTTGAGCCCATGGCTCTGGCACCAGGCATCTGTATCTGTAAGGCCCTTTTGTAGAATATCCACATCATTTGGGGATTCAGTAATGGCTCCCAGATGTTCATCGTGCATACAGCTGCAGTCATAACAGATGGGTTCTCCTGCCGTCAGGCGGGTCCTCGGTCGGCCGAATTCCAAAGTCTAGGTCCGGCGTCAGTTGTCGTCGCTTCTTCCCTGACGTCAGAGCGCCAGGGGTATAAAAGAACCAGCCGACGCCATTTTCTTTAGTCTTTCTTGCCGCGCGGTGCCCGAAGCAGAAGCAGTTCACAAGTGCCGGTCGGCCAGCTCCTGAAATTACGAAAGTTTTGCAACCGAAGTCTTCTTGAAAGCTAAGTACCCCGTTGGGGAAACTTTTCTTGCCTCAGACCGATGTCAGACAAAGTTAATAATTGTATTTCTTGTGGGAAGCAAATACCGCATAAGGATTTTCATTCCCTCTGCATTCCTTGCTTAGGCCCAGACCACGACGTCTTGGTCTGTCGTTTTTGTGCTACATTCAACAAATGCACCATTAAGCGTCGGGCGGAGTTCGCCCAGCACTATTTTGGCAAAAAATTTAACTATATTATGTCGTCGGATACTCCGACTCCAGTTTTGTCTAAAAAACGCAAAGATAAGGACCGACACACGAGGTCCGTGGCCTCTACCGACACCACGCCAAAGCAGACTACAGGTGGTCTGGTTCTCAGCGAGGCACCTACGCAGCCCCTGCTTACCGACGACACTTCATTGGCGGTGTCTTCTGTGCCCGAGGTTGCAGGCTCCTCGGCCCACACCCCGACTACAGATACCGAAGCCACTCTTGGTGGTGAATCTCAAAATGTAGACAGGTCTGCCACCTCTCAAGGTGTCTTCAGACCTTCCTCTTCTTTTCTATCAAGGCTTTCACTAAGTCTAAAGCAGCCATGCATCCTAAGAGATAAGCTCCACAGCCTGGCCCCATGCCTAAAAAACAGATGCTTAAAATGGCTGAGGATTTGATTACTCTTATCAGGGGTTCTCAACCCCCCCGTACAAAAGGCCCAGAATTGAGGAAGAATCCCCCTCCTCTGACTAGGCCTCCATTATTTCAGAGCACTCTGATGAACAGGAACATTCTTACTCCCCTTTTGAAGATTCTGATGCTGAGGAGTCCATTCCCTCTGTCTCCCCCCCCAGAGGATTACTCATTTGGGGAAACCTTGCATACCTTAAGGGAACACTTCCACTGGGAAGGCCAAGAGTACTCTGATTCCAAGAAAAGGCTTAGGGATTTTCTCTTGCTACCTCAGCACAGGCCTCTGGCTATACCTCCTGTCTTAGACATACTAGATGATGTGTACTCGGAGGCCTGCCTTAACCCAGATTCTTTACCTCCAGCCCCAGTCAAGCCTGACCGGTACTACCGGGTTCCTGACTCACACCAATTTTTATACAAAAGCCATGCGGCTGACCCAGAAACTATCTCACAGGGCCCCAAGGGAATTAAGGCCTCCACTGCTAAAAACCCATTACCTTCCGAGAGAGATTCCAGATCCTTAGAAAGGTGGGGAAAAAAGGTATACACCTCGGCCACCTTAACCATGAGGGCATTAAACTGCCAGTTCCATATGCTAAAGTACCAACAGTTTCTGTTATCACAGTTGAGAAGTAAAATGTCACAACCTGAACAACCAGACTTGAGGGAGTTGCAGGATTTGATGCATAGTGCAGAACAAGTGGGTAAACATACCTTGCAATGTGGTTTTGATGCTCTAGAGGCCTCATGTAGAGCTGCTGTTACAGGAACAGTCATACGTAGACATGCCTAGCTCAAGGAGCAAACCTTACCAGATAATGTCAAAGCTAAATTACTAGATGCCCCTCTACAAAAGGATGTATTATTTGGTGTTAAAGCTGAGGAGGTATTAAAGAAAATGGAGGAAAAGGCTAAATCAATGCAAACAGTGAAAGATTTTCTACAGGTACAACCTCCACGTTTCAGTAGAAATTGGCCTTCCAAAAATTGGTCCTTTCCAGCCACGGACAGACGCCAAAGAGGTAGATACAGGCGCCCGAGGGGCAGAGGGCAATCTCAAGGATCGTTTAGAGGCAGACAATAGCAAGCTCCTACACAAAGAGGTGGTGAGGATAGTTCGCAGCCATTCAGAAAGCAAGCCCAATGACTTTCCCCCTTTGCATGCCAAGCAAGGCTCAAATAGCAGCACCCTTAGGCGGAAAACTGGCATTATTTTCAAAAAATTGGCATATTGTCACAAAAGACAAATGGATCCTGGACATTATAAACAGAGGCTACAGATTCCATTTTCACACCCTTCCAAAAATGAGAGGCATGCCAAACCTGCCACACAATCAAAGGGCAGAGGCACAAAGACAAATTTCAGATCTCATGGACATGAAAGCTATTCAAGAGGTACCTACTCACGAACAAGGTCAAGGTTTTTATTCCAGACTATTCCTGGTACCAAGGAAGGGAAAAGATTGGAGACCTATTTTGGACCTATCCATCCTAAACACATTTTTACTCGTACCAAAATTCAAGATGCTCACATTACAGCAGCTTCTTCCCATGCTGGGCAAGGAGTCTTGGCTGGTAACATTGGACCTCAAGGAGGCATACCTGCATGTCCCAATCAGACAAAATTGCAGAAGATACCTCAGATTTCTTGCAGGTTCAACCCATTATCAATTCTCTGCATTGCCCTTTGGCTTATCTACTGCGCCCAGAGTATTCACGAAATGCCTGGCATCAGTAATTGCCTACTGCAGACTTCAAGGGATACAAATATACCCATATTTGGACGACTGCCTGATCCAAGCGGACAGCAAGCACATACTTCTGAAACATCTGGCTTTTGTAATAATGTTGTTGAATTCTCTGGGCTACACAGTCAACAAAAAGAAATCAAGGCTAATACCCTCTCAGAAAATAATTTTCCTGGGTGCCAACTTGGACACAAACACCCAGATGGCCTACCTCACGCCAGAGAAGCAGGGGCAACTAACTCAATACTTCAGAACACTAGCAAATTTCACCAGGCTGACTGCAAGGAAAATCCTGCAGGCTCTGGGACTCCTGGCATCTTGCATCCTACTAATCCCATGTGCAAAGCTGCATATGAGGAAACTTCAATGGTACCTGAAAAACCTATGGTCTCAACACAGCCACAGTTTGGAAACAATAATACCACTAATTCCATGTCTTCAAAAGGAATTTCTGTGGTGGGCTCAAGCATGCCAAACAAACACAGGTCTCCCATTCTGCAAGCCTCAAGCAAATCAAGTCATCACAACAGACGCCTCGGACTACGCCTGGGGGGCGCACATGACAGATCGGTGCATTCAGGGCAAATGGTCCCAAAAAGAAAAGCACCTTCACATCAATCAAAAGGAAATGCTAGCAGTAATAAATGCTATTATAGCTTTCAAAGACCTTCTGCATCCAGGTCAACTATTGATAAGGACAGACAACACCACAGTATTGTGGTACATAAACAAACAGGGAGGAACCCATTCATACCCCCTATGCAGGCTGGCCATGTCACTTTGGAACATGGCTCTGGAATTACAAATCGAACTTCAAGCACAGTACTTGCCAGGCAAGGAAAACACACTGGCAGACAACGTAAGCAGAAATATGACAGATACACACGAATGGAAGTTGCATCCTCAAGTTTTTACAGAGATAATTCAGGCATGGGGAAGGCCAGACATAGATCTCTTTGCCTCCCACAAAAATCACCAATTGACAAAATTCTGCTCAAGGACTTTTCATCCACAGGCCTGGAGAGTGGACGCTCTCTCTTTCAGTTGGACAGCAATGACAGCTTATGCCTTTCCACCTCTTCCTCTGCTGCCCAAAGTTCTATTAAAAACCAGAGCAGACAGACCAAAGATGATTCTCATTGCTCCAGACTGGCCAAGACAGCACTGGTACCCACTCCTGAGGAGCCTGACGCATTCCCCTCCATGGACCCTACCTCTTATGCCTCTTCTTCTGACTCAGCACAGCTTCAAAACTCTTCACAGTCAGCTGAAAACATCTGGCCGCATGGAAGATTCCTTAACATCACAACAGACCCTACTCTCCAAGGAGGTGCAGGATGTCATTTTGGAGGCCAGAAGGCCGTCTACTAGAAAAGCTTACTCCACAAAATGGAAACGGTTTTGTGCCTGGAATGAGAAAAAGGGCCAGAATCCTGGAAAACTGAATTTACCTCAAATATTACAGTATCTAGCTGAGCTGCTAAGCAGTGGACTTTCATTCTCCTCCATCAAAATCCATGCCTCAGCCATTTCTGCAGAATACAACACTGATCCACCTTTATTCTCTCACCCCCTCTTAAGACAGTTCCTCAGAGGGGCTAAGAATATAAAACCCCCAAGGAAACAACCAATAACTGCTTGGGATCTCAATTTCATTCTAGAAAAGCTGACCTTGCCTCCTTTTAAGCCAGCTGCCTCAACAGATTTGCAATATTTGTCCTGGAAAACAGCTTTCCTTCTGGCTATCACCTCAGCTCGTAGGGTATCGGAACTACAAGCCGTCATGGCTGTGCAGCCTTTTATCATCTTCCATCAGGACAGAGTTTCCTTACGAACCAACCTGTCCTTTATGCCAAAGGTGGTATCCAGGGTAGCTTTGAATCAGGCTATACACTTACCTACCTTTTACCCTAATCCTCAAAACAAAGGAGAGAGACTACTACATTCCTTGGACATCCACAGACAGCTGCGTTATTATTTGGACAGAACAAAGCCTTTCAGAAAATCAGAACAGCTCTCTGTGTCCTATGCTATAGGAGCACAAGGGAAGCCAATTTCCAAACAGACAATCTCAAAATGGATAGCCCACTGCATACGCTTTTGTTGCTCTTTTCATGGTAAAACTGTACCTGCAGGCATCAGATCTCACTCCACAAGGGCCACAGCTACCTCTGCAGCTTTCCTCAGAGGAGTTCCTACCAAAGATATTTTGGAAGCAGCCACTTGGAGTTCTGTGCATACCTTCTCCAAGCACTACCACCTACCATTATACTCCAAAACTAGAGCAGGCTTTGCCACTGCAGTCTTGCAGGGCATTCTGGCTCCTCCTAGTTCCACCTAGTGCCTACCACCCCTTTCTTAGCTTTGGGATTCTACCCATCTGTTATGACTGCAGCTGTATGCACGATGAACATAGTACAGTTTTGTACCTACCATAAATGTAGATGTTCGAGTGCTAATACAGCTGCAGTCCAAGTTTTCCTCCCTCCTTCCCCTCTTGGGACAGGCCTATTGGCTAACACCTCCTCATACAACCTGATTGGGGTATTCTTTTTATGGTGTATTTGCTTGCAACTACTGTATTTTGATTATATTGCATTGCTTTATTACACAAATTTATGTATTGCCTTCCTTCTGGGGGCACCTGACATCTGGGGCAAGAAAAACTGAAGAAAATGGCATTGGCTGGTTCTTTTATACCCTGGCGCTCTGCCGTCAGGGAAGAAGCGACGACAACCGACGCCGGACCTAGACTTTGGAATTCGGCCGACCGAGGACCCGCCTGACGGCAGGAGAACCTACCTGTTATGACTGCAGCTGTATTGGCACTCGAACATCTACATTTATGGTAGGTACAAAACTGTACTTTTGCAGTAATCTGCAAACCTTGTTGGCCTGTACTTCAAAGAAGTTAGATGCCAAACAAGAGTGGTCCCAGGACTGAACCTTGAGGTACTCCACTTGTCACTTATCTGGAGCTGGATTTGGAGTCTGCTACCTTTACAGTCTGGGTTCTGTCAGTAAGCCAGTTGGCAACCCATCAAGTGATGAAGAGATTTATGCCCAGCTTAGTAAGTTTATCTATGATTCCAGAGTGGGGGGTGGTGTTGAAGGCCTTGGAGAGGTCCAGATAGGCTGTGTGGACCACCTTACCCTTGGAGACTGATTTGAAGAAGTCAGTCTGATTCAGGAGACAAGATCGGCCCTTCACAAACCCAAACTGGGTGGGGTCCAGTGTTTGAAGGTTGCCAATGTCTTTGTTTATAAGTTCCATGATAATGCGTTCCATGCCCTTGCAGATCAGTTTTGTCAGACTGATGGGACGGTGGTTCCCGGGATCCAAGTTGGATCCCCCCTTGTGGAGTGGGATAACTGTAGCTGTGCGCCACTCAGTGGGCACGAAGCCTGAGGTGAAGTTATGATTAAACATGACACTTTGGTGAGGTGCCAGTTCATTTTGTAGTTCATGTAGTACACAGCCTGGGATGTAATCTGGTCCCATAGATGCTGTATTCTTAGCTTTGGAGAGTGCGGTTTCTACCTGTGTGGCCGTGATTACTGGAATCTGGCAATCTTTTGGTATTGAGATGGGCCCTTTAGGGGGTCAGAGGGGGGTGAAGTTGGCACTAAATCGATTCTGCCAGGTTATTGGCAATATCCTTGGGATCAGTATATTTAATGCCATTCTGTTGTAGCTCAGAGCAGATCTGAGCATTCCCATTTAGATTCTTGACACAACTGTAGAATGCCTTGTGGTTATCTTTGGAATCTTTGACAATTTTATTTTTGTAACTAGCTCTGGAGGATTTCATGAGGGATCTCAGCTTCTTACTGAGGCTGGTGAGGGAGTTTTTTGCATCCTGGGATTTTCCTCTTCTGCAACAGTTTCTTCCTTCTTTTGTATAGTTTTATAGAAGGCGACCACCAGATTGGCTTCCTTTTTTAGGAGAAGAGCATATTGGTTCTATTTGGGATGGCATGATTCATGCACGAGTGGATCTGCTCGTACAGTGCCTTAGTGTAGGATTCTGCAGTCAAACTTTCAGATCCCGTCTGCATGGGTGTCATGAAGTTTGTCACTTCTGACTTCAGTAGCATGAAGTTGGCTTTGGAGAAGTTTTTTAAGGAAGTTTCCTTACTGGGGGGGGTGGGGTGGGATGTGGATGTTAAGGGTGATTTGCTTATGGTCAGACCTGACCAGTGAGGGGGTGACCACTGGTGTGGAGCATCTATCTCCCATGTTGGTAATGACCAGGTCAAGGATATTGGAGCCCCTGGTGGGACAATGGATTAGCTGATCCAGGGCACTGGAATTTATTAATTCCAAGAACCGTTGGGAAAAGAAGTTGGTACTAGAGTAGTTTTCCCAGTTAATGGCAGGGTAGTTGAAATCACGCAGTATTAAGGTGTTTGGTTGTATCTTAATATTTTCCAGTATGTTTAGAAAGGTGTAGTGAGAATCTTGGGGCATGGTGGGGGATCTGTAGCAAGCTACAATTTGGATTGCAGTCTTCCCTAGTGTTAGTTGCACCTGGATAATTTGAGATGCATTCTGTTGGGCAACTAGCCTAGATGTGTGAATATCCTTCGTGAATATGGACACTCCTCCACCTTTAGTGTTTCAGTCTTGGTTTTGTGGCCGAAAAGTGTGGTAAGAGTTGTAGCCTGGTATTGCAGGGGTGCTCTCTGGAGCTTTGAACCAGGTCTCAGTTACTGCACAGATATCTATGTTCTCCATTTTTAGGAGTGCCTCGAGAGAGTGCATTTTGAGGTTTAGACTTCTAGCATTGAGTAGCATTACCTTCAGATTTTGCATGCTTGTATCTGTTACGGTGGTGGTTTTATCCTTTGAACCTTGCCTAAAAAAGGCCCTATAGGGGTGGCAAGAGCTTTAGCCAGTAACCTGAATCCCAGGGGTGACAGGTGCAGACCATCTCTGGCAAAGCATAGTGGTTTGTCGATCATGTCTTCCCAGGCAGACGGATACTGGATCCCCTTTGAATGACACTAGAAGCTTAGCCAATTGTTGAAGTCAATCATTTTGTCCTTATACTGTGGTATCATTCTGGGCGAAGGCAGGATGCTACTCAGGGCTAGGGTCATACCTGCCTGGGCCACATGATCTGAGAGCTCTTCCATATCTCTCTTCATGTAGTCCAGGGAGGTACGTTTCAAGTCATTCACTCCAACATGGACAAATGACAGAGTCTTATTTGTACTTGTTGTCGAGTGACTTGAGTGCATGCGTTATGTGGCGGATCCTGGCACCCGACAGGCAGCTGACTGTAATTTTCTCCTTGTTCAGCCTGGTGAGTGGGACATCAGTGTGCCTGACTATAGAGTCACCTATGACTAAAGTGTTGGGTACATTGTCTTGCTTTAGGGGCTGTTGTTGGGTGGCACGCTGGTGTTGTGAGCTGTGTGTCACTTTGGTTGAGACTGATGTTTGTTTGCGTTTCAGCTTTGGAGGTCCTTGTTGCTTGGGCAGGTTAATGTTAAGGGCCTCCGCATATGTGGGTTTAGTGTTGCTATGTGTGGGTGTTGATGGTGTGGGTTTTGAAGGGCTATGAGTTGCTTGAGGTGTAGTGCAGATGTTAACCTTCTCTTGACTGTTTAGCACAATCTTGGCCGGAGAGAGCTTTGCTTCCAGTTTGGCTATGTAAGTGCATCTCTCGCAGGTTGTAGTGTTGGGTGGTAGGAGGAGAGTATTGTCTGTGTACATGAGGCAGTTGCTGCATTGCCCAAGTATGCCCAGATTAACCAGGTGGACAGGAGAAATCACTGGAAGCTGACCCTTGGGCATGCCTGTTTAGGTGCTTTTTTTGTAAAGTATAAGAGCTGTTTTCCCTTACCTTTGCAAGGTACTTTGCAATTATAGGCGGTTTAGTGCCTACGATTAATTTCTCCTTATTGACAAGGAGAGTTGAGTGCTTGTATCAGTTTCAGGCTTCCTAGTGCTTTCCAGCAAGTGCTAGTCACAGGGGTTCAGATTGTAGTGCTACTACTGAGAAACCAGCTACTTCTAAGGGAAAATTTGAAGAGCAGACTTTCTGGCACCTGGAATAGTTTAACTGTAGCCTCGCAGTGCTGCACAATGCGAAAAATGTGCAAACACACGTGTTTTTAAGCCAGAAAGTTGAAAGGGATAGAAATCAGCCCAAAAAGGCTAATAAAATTATAATTTCAGAGCTGGAAACCACTCCTCTAGTGTTAGATAGGCAGTACAATGCTCACCACTCCCACTGGTAAGCAGTAGGACTTCCTTCTACCGCAGCAAGGTCTGGATAGCTCTGAACACAGAAAATAAAGTCCTGAGTCAAGCAAAGCCTGGGATATGGACTGGCTAGAAAAGGTGGGAAACGAGCAAACAAGATAGTTTTTTTTTTTGTTAAAACAGGCTAAACAATACAATAGTACAATAAATAAACACAGAAAAGGCTAACACACTTGAGTGTGTAGTCCTAAACAGTAAATGCAATTAAAACTCTAAAAATTAGCAATTTAAAACTTTTTAAATGAAGCAAGGCAAGTGCACAACTGAAAAACAATTTAAGAGGTAGTAATACAGCAGAATAAGTAGCTAGTCTACATATACAGAGAAGTCTATATATACAGAAAAGCAGCTAAAACACACAAACATTTCAGATGCAGTGCAACCTAGAGCACTTGAGTTGGTACAATATTAAGGCAACTACAGTTATAATAAATGCTCTAAAATATACTGTATATTTCCAAAATGTTTGAGAAGCACAGTCAGAACACAATGAGATTCAGGCAATTTTTTTGAAAGGGGAAAAAGGAGAAACAGAAGGCCTTCTCAGATGTTCTCCCTGTATTAGGTAGAATGAGCTAATGACACTAGACATTGTTCTGAGCTGAAATTTACAAAGATATCTTCATGCATCTGCAAAGTTGCTCGCTGTTTTTTCCCCTCATTGCAAACTACTTTTCATGAAGACTAGGTGTTTGCAGGTGCAAGCAGTTAATCTTAAGAGTTCTGAGCATCCTTTCCTAAGGAAATGCAAAATTTAAAGGTACAGTGTAAGCAGTTCAGTGAAAATAGTTTGAAATTATGGGAAGTGAATAAGATGGTACCCTCCCCAGCAACCTTAATACCTGAATGCATTTAATAAAACATTGCACAATTTAGCTTTATTTAAGGCAATGCACATTTTCTTAGGAATGAAAGTTAATGTTTTCTGAAAGCATACAGGCTCTTTTCATATCTGGGATGGGAGTAGTGGTAAGAAAAGAATTGACAACAATTGCTGTAAGTGGGAATGCAGGCTATGACATGTACTTTAGTATGAGTTACCTTTAATTTTAGATTAGGTTATACCTGTGGGTATAACTGTCAATTTGGGATTTTTTTTCCTATCTAGAGAGTTAAACTTCATTTGTTGAAAATGTTCTTAGTTCTGTGTGTTTGTTCCAAGTTAGTAGGGGTTGTGGGTGTTCTGAAAATGTATTTAGTTTTTTTGTTTGAGGGTTTTCATTAAAGTAAAAAGTCTTGAAAAATATGACATTGATAAAATGGAGATGAGAACAAAAATGTATGAAAGATCAGCCTGCAAAACATTAAAATGCATGTTGATGTAAGACAAAAGTTGGAAATACACACAGACAAAAACTGTTGCTTATAATTGGTGGAAGAAATAGATTTTTTTATATAATGGCTGCTCTGCATCATCTTGGATTGCAAATTGCCTTATGGGTATAGACAAAAAAAGGAAAGAATGTTGAATTATATTTAAGAAGTGTAGAATGCAAGTAGCAATGCTGCAGCAGACGCATTTAGAAAGAAATGAACATGTGAATTTGACAAAGAAACGGTTTAATGATTTGCTATATTGATTGTTGGAGGTGCTCAAGTAGTGATAGAAGAGGAAAAACAACACTAATGGTAGATTTGTGACTGTAAGGGGCTATTGGCAAGGGAGAGGTTTTACCGTGGCATGTATTTATATTCCCCCTAAAAACTGCTGTTATGGAGCTTCAGATAATTTGGGGAGATCAGCAGGGAATATCATACAGGTGAGGACTAGAACTTGATTTGCGATGGTGAGAAAGTTTCATGGGGGATTAGAAGGGAAAATATGACCAAAAAGGATAGATGTCTGAAGAAATTTATGAAGATATTTGGTATGGCATATGTAAATTCAGTAGTAGGAACTTGGACAAAATTTACATATTCCCCAAAGTACAATAATTGGACTAGACTGGATAGAAATTATATTTCAGAGGAGCATGTACATTTTAATTGAAAGTTTCAACACACCCAGCAAATGTTTCAGATTATGTACCGATAAAATGCATGGTAATGAAGTAAAAATGAGAGAGTCGTTCTTTCGCCTCTACCTGGAAAAGAGGAAATTAAGGAATTGATAGTAGAAATTATTTAAGAGTTAATAGGGAAGACAGAAATTTCTTCAGAAGGGATAGCTACCCAGTGGGGATAAAGTGAAAATGGAGTTTAAAAATAAGAGTGTGGCACAAGGTTACAAAGTAATAGGAATTATTTAGCCAGGCTGACAAAGGCTGAAGTATTACAGAACAAGGTGAGGAGCAACTGCAGAGTGCTAAAGAGGAAGTAAGGGAGTATTTGGATAATACACGAGTTTAGAATATTACTGTTCAGCAAATCGTTTTTGATAACTCCAGAGCAGAAAAATGTTCAACACAATGACTTGGGCAACAGAAAGTGGAAGTGGTTATCTCCAAAGTAGCTGCCGACAACAAAAATAACAAGAAATCCTATAGATATATTGAAGATGTACAAATTTTCATAACTTTTTGAAATAAAGTAAAGGAATGTGGAAACCAAGAAAGAGCCCAAGTGGAAATATTTATGGAAGACTTAATGCCAATATATGATGAAGCTGAATAAGTAATAGTCAAGATATGAGAATATGAGATAAAATGGTGATGTTTAATCAATCTGCAAGGAAACCTCCTAGAATGGATGGTATTTCTGTGGAAGAGTGGAAGTTAGGAGAGAAGAGAGTGATAAAAATCTGGAAGCTTTTGTTTAATAGTGTTTTTAAAAAGAAGAAAGGCACCAGCATCTTGGAAGAAGCCTGTAAATGGCTGTGTTACCCAGAGAGGGTAAAGACCCATCATACCCAGCTTCATGTAGACCTGTTTCAATTTTAAACCATAATTGTAAAGAGTTTCATTTTTTTTTTTGCTAGTATAGACAAAGGTATTGCTAACATTGATAGGTGTGGATCAGTATGGTTTTGTGGAGGAGAGGCAAACAATTGGCAACATTAATAGAGCAATGATAATCTACATGGAAATAGAATGCAAGAAAATACAGTTGTTGTTGGGTCGTGGTGTAGAGAAAGCATTCAGTAGAGTAAGCTAGGGTTTTATGAGTAGAGCAATGGAACCATTTGCATTCCGTAATACAATAATAATGTTAAATAGGAAGATATATATAAAGGATCAGATGGAAAAAGTAAAATGGGGTAGGTTCCTCTCCAATAAGTTGTGTTTGAACAGATGAGTCAGGCAATAGTGTTGTCTTTCTCCTTTATTTTGCTTTATATTTAAAGCCATTGGCAAAGAAAATAAGGGACTTAGAAATTCAAGGATGTGATTGATATCAAGAAAAGTTGGCTTTATTTGCAAATGATGGTATTTTGTAATTGATAAATCCAGAAAAGGACATTACTGTATTGTGGAAATAGAAGTTATGTACTTACCATAACGTTCCATGTGAGTTGTTTATCTCGCCTTTATTCTCACTGATGGGTTTGGAGCCGATCCTCGGCTCCAACACAGTCGATAGCAAGCTCAAGGTTTGCCAGTAGCTCTCGACCAAGCCCCTTATCCCACAATGCACTGCTGGAATTGCCTCGGATCTTGTTTGCTGTGAATAACAGTATATACATATATACATACCCTCATATATATATATATATATATATATATATATATATATATATATATATATATATATATATATATGCACACACACATATATACACAAAGAACACTTCCCAAAGGGAAAGAAGAAATATTGAATAACCAGGATTGTACTAGCCTCTAAGTCAACAGTCAGCCAGGAGGGGGAAGGAGGGAGGGACGTGAGAACAAAGGTGAGATAACTCACATGGAACGTTATGGTAAGTACATAACTTCTATATGTGAAGTTGTTAAATCTCGCCATTTATTCTCACTGATGGGTAACGTCCATAGCACCCTCAACCTTGGGTGGCTCATGGGATTATGTTCTTCAGTACCATAGAACCAAAGGAAGACCTGTCCCTTGAAGCCCTATCTACTTTGTAATGTGAGATAAAGGTATGAGGCTTAGACCAAGTGACTGCAGCGCAAATATTGTCAAAGGGCAATTTAGCTTGAAAAGCAGAAGAGGTAGAGACAGCTCTGGTAGAATGGGCTTTTGGTTTGTGCGTTAAAGACATGCTCATATTCTCATAAACAAAGGATATACAATCGGATAACCATTTAGTAAAGTTGTTTTAGCCACTGGATTGCCTTTTCTTGCTTCTGAGAAGGATACAAAAAGTTGGTCTGATATCCTTAGTTCTGTCAAGATAAAATCAGAGCTGTCTGTGAACATCAAGTTTATGCAGCATATATTCCAATTTGCTTGAGTGGTTGGGGAACAAGACTGGCAGTTCAATGACCTGACTGATATTTGACTCGGAACAGACTTTAGGTAAAAATGAGGGGCTTGTTCTGAGAGATACTGTATCAGGATGGAAGATCATGTAGGGTGATCTGATAGACAATGCTTGAAGTTCTGACACTCTGCGGGCAGACGTAATGGCCACAAGAAATATTGTTTTCCAAGATAAAAATTTTAAATCACAAGAAGATACTGGTTCAAAAGGGGGAAGAATAATTCGAGACAGCATAAGGTTTAAATCCCAGGGAGAAAGGGGAATTTTGATCGGAGGTCTCATATGAAGAACGCCTTTAAGGAAGGTTTTAGATAATTTATGGCTCATAATATTTGAGCCACCAAGACCAAGGTGAAAATTTGAGATAGCAGCTAACTGAACACGAACTGTAGCAGCTGCTTGCCCCTTCCTTGAAAATCTTTGTTAGAAATTCTAAGATCGAAGATAGCGGAGCTCGGAAAGGGTCAATGTTCTGCGCATTGGCCCAAATTGACAACCTTTTCCATTTACTGCCATATAATTTCCTGGTAGATGGCTTGTGAGAAGACAAAATAATCTGTCTTGTATCTTCTGAAATTGAATGAATCCTGGCAATTAGGGGAAGTGGATTAGCCAAGCAGTCAGTTTGAGGGACTGTAGAGAAGGATGAAGATCCCCTGACGGGTGAGTCAGAAGGTCCGGAACTGGGTCCAGGATCCATGGTTCTTCCAACAGATGATGGTGGAGAAATGGAAACCAAATCTGTCGAGGCCAGTAGGGGGCTATGAGTATAACAGTCCTTCCCAGCGATTTTGCTTTCTGTAAAAATCTGGGTATTAATGGGAAGGGTGGAAATGCATAAAGGAGACCCGGGGGCCAATCGTGTAAAGGTGCGTCTCTCGGGGGATGACCGGGAGATGGTAGCTTCTGCATTTTGAATTGATGTGGCTGGCAAAAAGGTCGCAGCAAGGCTGGCCCCATTTGCGGAAAATCAACTCTGCAACCTGTTGTTTGAGAGACCACTCGTGAGGGAGTCATATTGCCCTGCTTAGCTTGTCCGCTATCACATTGGATTTCCCGGGGATGTGCGTTGCTAACAGAAAACGCTGGGATGACACAGCCCATTGCCAAACCCTGAGGGCTTCTCGACAAAGGGGGTAGGACTTGGTTCCGCCCTGCTTGTTCACGTACCAGACTACTGACATGTTGTCGGTCTGAATTGCAATAGTCCCTAGAGGGAGAGAGTCCTTGAAAGTACTGCAACACCAGAAGTACCGCTCTCAACTCTAGAACATTGATGTGCAGATGTGATTCTTGATCTGTCCATGTGCCTTGGGCAGTCTTTCCCTGAAAATACCCCCCTCCACCCTTTCAGGGAAGTGTCTGTGGTCACAGTGGCTACTGGGGGGGGGGGGACCAAGAGTCTTCTGATTGTGACATGAAGAGACGTCAGCCACCACCGAAGGTCTCTCCTGCAAGAATCCGTGATAAGAATCATGTGGTGCATTGGTAGTTTCTGGTAAGACCACTGAGTGAAGAAGAGCCATTGAAGAATTTGCATATGCATCCTTGTGAGTGGTATAGCCAGGATTGCTGCCACCATCAAACCTAGTACTTTCAGTACCTCTGCTGCTGTAGCTTTGTTCTTCAACACCAGTGAGCTGACATTTTGGTGGAGAAGAGAGACTCTTTCGATAGGGAGACGTAGAGTGGTAGTTGAGGAATCTAACTCAGCTCCTATAAAAATGGTATGCTGAGATGGCAGTAAGGCAGACTTTTCGAAGTTGATTGTAATGCCTAATTGATGGCAGAGTGTCAGAATGTATTGTGTTGCCCTAGTCAATTGATGCCTGATGGTAGCGGTGAAGAGCCAATCGTCCAGGTTTGGAAACACCTGGAATCCTAGACGCCTCAGGTGAGCCGTGACCACTGCCATGCATTTGGTGAACACACTGGGGGCTGTAGTGAGACCAAAGGGCAGGGCTCGAAACTGGTAATGATTGGCTCCCAGCCGGAAGCGCAAATGATCTCTGGAGCGTCTGTTCATCTTTATGTGATAGTACGCTTCCTTGAGATCTATGGAGCACATCCAATCGCCTTTCCCTAAGAAGGGAAGAATGGACTGAAGCGTGACCATTCGGAACTTCTCTTTCTTTACGAACTGGTTGAGTCTGTTGAGGTCCAAGATAGGTCTCCATTCCCCTGTTTTCTTTGGTACCTAAAAGAATCTTGAGTAAGTTCTGAATCTGACTTGGTCTGCTGGGACTGGTTGGATGACTCTTTTTTTCAATCTGCGGACCTCTACGATTGCTTGTTCCCTGAGATTGGTGGAACATCTGGGGGGGTAGGGCCGAGTGGAGGTGGAAAAACTGATCCCAACGGCAGATAAAGTTTTGCCTCCCTGCTCACACCTGGTTAAAGTTTCCTTTACTTTGGGCCTAAACAGTGATGAGCCATCGAATGGGGTATTAATAAAGGAAGATTTAAAGGGTTCCACAAAGGAACAGAGACGCATCCAGGCTTGTCTTCGAAGAGCAATGCCCGAACTAGCGGCTCTACTCGAACCATCAGCTGCATATGATATGAGACGCATGGACGAGTTCACTACTGAGTTTAGGGTAAAGAGCTGGGTGTTGACTTTGTCGGCCACTCCTGCAGCTACCGTACCCTGGAGAGTATCTCCTAGCTCTTTCAGGAGATCTCTCTGTAGTCTTGTAAAATGGGTTTAAGTAGTTCAATGATCTCAGAGAAAAAGTCGCTGAACTAAACATGCGCTTCCCATATCTATCCATAACCCTAGAATCTCTGTTAGGTGGATGGATAGAAGAGGATGTCTCAGATACTTCCTTTTTGGTGGCTGCAGCTACCACCATGGCATCAACAGGCACTTCTTTTGTCAAAAATGTCTTGTCCACTGGGGCAGATATGAATTTATTTGGTCTACGAGGGACAGGTTCCATGGCCTCCTGTGACTCCCACGCCTTACGAGAGATCAGTTCCATGAGCTCGTCGTAAGGCGGAGACACCCAAGAAGTGGAAGGCTGAGACCCAAAAGCCTTCAAGAGAGCAGATTCATCCTCAGTAGGGGTCTTGGACTGCCAATCGCCCCTCTGACTAAGGATCTCTAGTATCTCTGCAAAGGAAATATCCTCAGAGGGGGATCGAGGGGACCCTTCTGACTCATCTAAGTCCATGTCAGATGTCAAAGACTCCTGTGGGGAGTCTAAGTGCCTCCTCTTGCACAATCTCTTCCTGGACACCTCCTCAGTGGGGGGATCTGGGGAGGTCTCAGAAGAGCAGAGGATGCCCTGTGGGGGTACTTGAGGCTCGGGGACTCTACGCTTAGAAGGATCGGTAGATGAAGAAGCAGACACAGGAGCTTGAGGGGAGAGGGAAAGCTGAACCGATGCTGACGTCTTTGGAGACAAAACTCTCCTCATAGCATCGAAGGCACCATGGCTCCGACGAGAAGGAGTGGACGGACCCGAGGGTACCATCCGATCCTCCCGCACCGAAACCCTATGCTCTGAGCCCGAGGTAGGAGCCGAGCTCATCCGAGCCGAAGCCCCGAGAGGAAGAAATCGGTTAGACTATCCTCCCCGGGAGAGCGTTGGCTCCTGGAGTCCTTGGTCGGCGACGAGGACATCTGAGTAGATGGAGCCGATAACACCGGTGCGGGTAACTACTCCAAGGGTTCGACCATCATTGGTTCAATTTCTTTCAGATCCGAGAGTCCAGTACGGCTCGGAGGAGGAGTAGACAAGTCCGGTTCCATGGTCTTCGGTACCGACGAGCTGGTCGGGGCCAACAACAATCTGGTAAGTTCTGGTGCCTGTAAAAGCTTCTGCACTAGCCGATCCATGTCCAAATCTGAAAGGCTGACTGAAGACTTGGCTGAATGCACCGAAGGTGCTGACTGGAGCAGAGGTGAAGAAGGAACTTCAGAGACCGGCTCCAATACTGAGAGCTGGCTCTGAATCAAAGGTACACTCTGTTCCAATGACTGTGTAACCGATGACCCCCCCCTCCTGAAATCTTAGCCTTTTTTGTGACCTTATCTGAAGACTTGGATTTTGAGGATTTGGATGATGTACTAGCACCCTCATGGCTACTCAAGACTTCCGAAAAAGATTGTTGTAGCAATCCCCTGTCTAAGTTTCCTCCTTCTCTCCAAGAGAACTCTTGAAGAAAAGTGGCAAATGCTACAGGTGTCTTGGAGGTGTTTAGCACCCAGACAGTAGACACATTGAATGTGTCTGTCACTAACAGACATTTTCTGCCCACAATCTGGGCATTTTTTGAATCCCGATTTGGGATGGGGTTTCTCCCTGTCATCTGACATAGTTAAGTGAAAAAGGCAGTAAATTAGATACACAACATCTAAGCCCAAACCGGGCACTAACTATAACAGTATATATATATTTTGAACAAAAAATATAGATACAAATATAGGGCTAAGAGGCCCACAGAAAAACCTGACTATAATAAAGATAAGTAGTAGAGAAAAGGGGCTTAAGGCCCACACAAACTAAGAAGCCAACAAGGCCCTAACTTTTAAATTATTTCTACTATCTAGAGTAAATATAATAGTACTAACACAC
Source organism: Protopterus annectens (assembly GCF_019279795.1). NCBI lineage: Eukaryota > Metazoa > Chordata > Ceratodontiformes > Protopteridae > Protopterus > Protopterus annectens. The sequence goes on from NC_056731.1 coordinate 1,931,446,225, forward strand.
ACTATATATATTAAAAAAGAAAACTTTTTTATAGACTTGCTGTTAATTTGTTTCTAAAATGGTCCGAGCTAACTGGAACACAGAGATCTCTCCTGCCATGGCAAACTAGATCTGAGGTAATTCCAGCAGTGCATTGTGGGATAAGGGGCTTGGTCTCGAGCTACTGGCAAACCTTGAGCTTGCTTTCGGCAGTGTCGGAGCAGAGGATCGGCTCCGAACCCATCGGTGAGAATAAATGGCGAGATTTAACAACTTCACATCATTTTTTTTCCAAAACACTTTATTAAATTTACACATATGACATAGGCGATCTTACATTTGTATAAATGAAAAACATACAAAATTATTTCACTTTGGTTGCAGTTTACATCACAGACACCATTGAATCAACTGTAATTGTAAACATTATACATCACTTATAAACCATCCAGTCATTGTCAGGTAAGCGTTATATAGCTCATTCAAATCCTGCCTCTTAAACCTTGTTCCTGCTCTGCATATACTGTTCCCACAATTCCCATTTCTTCCTGTGTAGTTTGCTCCTTTCCTTTTTAAAAAGATCACAATTCCAGTTGTTTAATCTCTGTTACTATATTCACTACTTCTAGTAAAGCTAGTCTAAACTGTGATTTCCATTTTCTAGTAATTGCTTTTTTGACAGCCACTATATTTAGACTCAGCAAGTCTTTACTATGTCTAGGCAATTCCAATTCTGTAGTATAACTCAAAAAAATCATCTCACCAGTCAGTCCAATCTGCTCATCCAGCATCTCCGACAGAAAGGTCTGCAGGGAATCCCAAAAGTCTGCCAGCTCATCACACTTCCAAAGAATATGTTCCCAGCTACCTCTTTCTTGCCCGTCGCACCTCCAACTTTTGCTATTCATCTGAGAAAAAAATTATTTGGAGTCTACTTGGGGTATAAAAATACATATGTAAACACTTCCAGACAAAGTTACTAAATCTTGTAGATTTTGTTGCATATTTGGGAGATATACATATATCGCCCCCATTGTCTCATTGTGAATTGCTTATCCAATGTCTCTTCCCAATCCTTTCTATGTTCCTCTGATTGATTCTTACAATTATCATGCAATATTTTATATGCTTTACTAATTATTCCTTTTTTAATGGCAACTTCTGTTCTAGTTTCTATTAAAAACTCTACCAGTGCTGGTCTTTCATTTAAGATCCCCTTATTTCTTTCTATTTGCCTATACTCTGATATTAATCCTTTATAGGGAAGGCAATCTCTAACCTGCAGTCCAAATAAATTCTTGGCCTCTTCCCATTCTGTTTCCGTTCACTTTCTAGTTATTTGCTCCCAATACCTTGGTTCCTTTGCCAGTTTTCTCCAATAAATTCCAGCCCCCTCTTGCCTATTTATCTGTATCTCTGACCACAGTCGACCCTATCGGCAAAATCTCTTTTCTCCATGTATTGGGGAATGTTTTGAGACAATTTCAGATCTCTTCGGGGTGTAAAATTAATCGAGACGAAACAAAGGCTATAGCTGTAAGTTATGTATCCACTCAGGAGGTTCAGTAATACCTATATTTATGGCGATATTATGAAGAATTTAGGAGTTTGGATTAAAAAGGCTTCTGTTAAGGCAGCTAAGGATATGTGAGAAAAGACTAATATGAAGGTAATATAAAAACTAAGAAATTGGCAGCTTTTTTATGGATAAGAAGATACAAGCAGTGAAAATGTTTTTAGTCCCTTTATGTTTATATACAGGTCAGGCATATTTTTATCAACCAGAGAATTTGTGAACAATAGTAAAGATGTGGAGGAATTTATTTGGAAGGGAAAGCATGCAAGAGTTGAGGGATAAGTTGATCCTCCCAATAGAATAGGTAGGTTTAGTTTCACCTGATTTGAGGGGATATTTTAGAGCTACACAGTTAAGGCTTATATACGTAACACAATATGAAGGTTGTAATTCCAAGTGAAAAGGGATGATGATGAAGCAGGGGGAATTCAATAAATATGGAGAGAGTAGTATTTAAGATGCCGATGTTAGAGAATAACATATGTACAGAATATTATATCCACAGAGTTGCAGAAAGCATTCAAAGAATGAAACTAACATGGGAATGGAGAAAGGAGATTCTGCCAGTAGGGGTAACTGCAAAAGAGGGGCTGAAATTTTACTTTAGGAAAATGGCAAAGGAACCAAGGAATTTAGAGCAAATAAGAGAAGGAAATGTAATAGAGTGGTTTGAGGTCAAGAAGAAGTTTAGACTGTAGATTTTTGTTTAGAAGTGTTTGCATAGTTATCTTTATGTCCCAAGCAGACTTCAAAGAATTCTTCCTCCAGTAGATACCAAATGTTTGGAGGTAAGATAGGGAAGAAAGAGCCAACTATGAAAGTGTTTTTTTTTTTTTTTTTTTGAGAATTTAATGAGCTGGCAGAGTCTAAAAAATAATCCATTCAGTGTACACCATCAGAGTGGGAGAGAAATTAGCTACAACTAAGGAGATTGTTCTTTTGAGCTGGGATACTGGATCCAAATTCCCTAGACATAGCAAGGCCTTATTAAGTTTAATTCTGTTGGCTGTCAAAAAAACAATTACTTGAAAAGCAAAGTCTATGTCAAAGCATTTGAAGTATTGAAAATTGTAAATGAAGCTGAAAGAGGGATCTTTTGAAAAGGGAAAGAGCAAATTACTCCTTGTTAGAACTAGAATTTGTGGTAACGATACAGGCAGAATAATAATCAAGAGGATGAGTAAGGTTTAAGGGAAGGCAGGAATTGAACAATTTATGTAATGCTGGACTGAAAGTACAAAAGCATATGTAATGTGTTGTGTATGTAAATGGAAAGTTAATGTGGTATGTTCTTTCTTTTCTGTTATATGTGCCTATGCCTTAACTGACAATTTAATAAAGGTGTTCAAACAAACTATTCATCATGTTAATATTATTGAAAAGTTGCACTTAATGTAAACCTCATACTTTGTCTGCTGGATTGTAAGTAAGATAACTGTAGATCCCAAGTTGTGAAAGTTGTTGGTAACTCTCTGAACTTAAAATTGCAACTAGCAGGTCCCACTGGGATCAGTTCTGCACCATCTCCTGTTTGCCAAGTATTTTGCAGACGTCCAGGGCTATATCCTAGAAGATTGATTGACCAAGTTTACTGTTGACTGCAAGCAGTACTGTTGACTGCTTATCCGCATATACTACTCATCCACTGATACTAAACAGCTCCAGCAAGGGATGAATTAGGTAATTACCCGGTGCACCAAATATGGCTACAAGCTGAATGCAGAAAACTGTAATATAGTAAAGTTCAATAAAAAGATGCTTCCATCTCATATGTTATAAATAGGTTCATCGGTCGATAGGTAAGTACTAGGCTATCTGCCCAAGGGCATTTATAAGCCTAGCCAGAATGTGTTGGCTTTCGCCACCCACTTAGATTAGTTCCTTGTGCCTCTGTCCAGCAGAGCCATTAGTTCCCTGCGCCACTGTCCAGCAGAGCCACTGCAGTGATCCCCGGGGTAAATTTTCTGTTTCCCAACCACCCGTCAATATTTCTCTTGAAGAGTGTTAGTGAGGGGCTCTGCCTGATGTATATTGGATTACTGTTCCAAAGCATGAGGAGTCTCTGGGATAGGAATCTATCCCTCCAGCATGTCCTATTTATCGTTGTGGTGAGGTTTATATCTCTAGAGCGTGTGGCTCTCCGGGATTTGTATTTTTTTAGGTGGAGCATGTCCATCAATTCTGGGTTGGACATGGCCTTGTATGTCAGGCAGAGATCACCTCTGAGTAAGCAGTATGCAACAGAGTACAGCTGGAGTTTCTTGAGTCGGGCTGCATAGGGCATCTGTTTGAGGCCAGTAATCCTATTGGTGAGGTACTTTTGTGGTCTTTCCAGCTGTTGCTGGTGTCTTGTAAGGTACATCCCAAATGGGGCGTTGTATTCTATGATGGGTCTAATGAGTGATGAATAGAGAGGCACAATAACCTCTTGTTCTAGATGCAAACCCTTTTGTGATTAGGTGGGCCACATAGAAGGATTTTCTAACCACCTTGGCAATATGATTATCAAAGGAGAGATTACTATCTACTTGGGTCCCCAGATCCCTTATTACATTTTCTGTATTTAGGGGACTACCACCTATGTGGTAGTTCGTGGTTACTTTATTTTTTCCAAAGGGGATGACTATGCACTTTTTGGCATTTAGCTTGAGGCCATGATTTTGACACCAGGTATCCATCTTAGTGAGACCCATTTGGAGGGTGTCTGTATCAGCAGGAGAATCAGTTATGGCCCCTAGTTTGCAGTCATCTGTGAACTTGGTCAGCCATAGTCCTCCTATGCTTGCCTGTACCTCTGAGAAGTATATACCGAACAGGAAGGGTCCTAGGACTGAGCCCTGGGGGACGCCACTTGTAACCAGTTTAGAGTCGGACATAGAGCCTGCAACTCTCACCATGTGGGTTCTATCCATCAGCCAGTTGGCAACCCATCTCGTGACATAGGGGTTTATGTTTAAGCTGGTGAGCTTGTCTATAATACTAGAATGGGGGAATGGTGTCGAAAGCCTTTGCGACGTCTAGGTAGGCTGTGTGGACCTCCTTTCCCTCATCTAATGCCTTGGTAACCATCTCAAAGAAGTCCACCAGGTTTAGGAGGCATGATCTGCCCTTAACAAAGCCAAACTGGGTAGGGTCCAAGGTTTGGAGGTTCCCAATGTCTCTGTTAATGAGTTCCATGATGATGCGTTCCATAGCCTTGCAGACCAGGCTAGTCAGACTTATAGGGCGATAGTTCCCGGGGTCCGTTGTGGCTCCACCTTTGTGGAGTGGGATAACTGTTGCTGTGCGCCACTCTGTGGGTAAGTAGCCTGTAGAGAGGCTGAGTTTGAACAGTGTGTTTAGGTGAGGGGTTAGTTCATTTTGGAGCTCTTGTAACACACAGCCTGGGACACTGTCCGGTCCCATTGAAGCTGTGTTTTTGGCTTTGGATAGGGCTGTTTTAACCTGTGTGTCTGTGATTGATGGGGCTCTACATTCTTCTGGTATGTTTATGGGCCCTTTAGGGAGTGAGAGGGGAGTGAAGTTTGCACTAAACCTGTCTGCCAGAATGTTTGCAGTATCACTCGGTTCAGTGTATTTTGTGCCATTCTGCACTAACTCAGAGCAGATCTGAGAGTTTCCACTTGGGTTCTTGACATAGCTAAAGAACGCTTTGTGGTTCTCTTTGGAGTCATTGGCAATTTTTCTTTCGAAACTAGCCTTGGATGATTTAGTGAGGGATCATAGTTTCTTGCTGATACTTATCAGGGATGTCTTTCCTTCTTGGGATTTCACTCTTTTCTGTACTAGTTTCCTCCTTCTGTTGTATAGCTTGTTTATGGCAGGGGTCCACCAGACTGAACTCCTTTTCTTGGAGGAGTGAGTCTTGGTTTTACTTGGGATAGCACAATCCATGCATTCCTGCAGATGCTCATAGAGTGCCTTTGTAAAGGTTTCAGCAGCTTGGACAGCATTGTCCTTTAGCTTGGGGGCTGTGAACCTTTCCACCTCGGTCTTAAGTAACGTGTAGTTTGCTTTTGAAAAGTTTTTCATGGTGGTTTCCTTGATTGGGGATGGGGGCGGAATGTGGATATCCAGAGTGATTAGTCTATGGTCTGATCTAACCAGCGAGGGGTTGACCTCCGGTGTGGAACACTGGTCACCATGTTGGTGATGACCAGGTCCAATATGTTCCCTCTGGTGGGGGTGCTGACCAGTTGATTCAGGGCGTTCGAGTTTATAAATTCTAGGAAGTGTTGGGCAAGGGAGTTAGTACTTGAGTAGTTCTCCCATTTTATGTTTGGGTAATTGAAATCACCCAGTATTAGGGTGTTTGGTAGGACCTTCATATTTCCCAGTGTCTCCAGAAATGCAGAATGGGGGTCCTGGGCCATGGTAGGTGATCTGTAGCAAGCTACAATTTGGATTGCAGTTTTGCCCGTTGTTAGTTGCACATGGATGATCTCTGATGCATTGTGGTGCGCCACTAACCTGGAGGTGTGGGTATCCTTGATGAATATGGATACACCCCCGCCTTTTGTGTTTCAGTCCTGGTTCTGTGACCGAAAGGTATGGTATGAGTTATAGCCTAGTAGTGCTGGGGTGCTCTCAGGAGCCTTAAACCAGGTTTCTGTTACTGCACAGATGTCTATGTTCTCCATACTGACGAGTGCCTTGAGTGCGTGCATTTTGAGGTTTAGACTTCTGGCGTTGAGTAGCATTACCCTCAGTTTTTGGTTACTTGTGCTATTTATGGTGGTGGGTTTGTCTTTTGAGCCTTGCCTAAAAAAGACACTATGGGGGCGGCAAGAGCCTTGGCCAGTATTTGAAAGCCTAAGGGTGGCAGGTGCAAGCCATCTCTTGCTAAGCAACGTGGCTTGTCGAGCATGTCATCCCAGGTGGACAGATACTGGATCCCCTTTGAATGACACCAGAAACTTAGCCAATTGTTGAAATTGATCATTTTTTCTCTATACTGTGGCATCGTTCTTGGTGAGGGCAGGATGCTACTCAGGGTCAGGGTCATACCAGCCTGGGCTACATGATGAGAGAGCTCTTCCATGTCTCTTTTCATGTAGTCCAGGGAGGTACGTCTCAGGTCATTCACACCAACATGGACAATGACAGAGTTGTATTTGTACTTGTTCTGGAGTGACCTGAGTGCTTGTGTTATGTGGTGGATCCTGGCACCCGGCAGGCAGCTAACTGTAACCTTCTTCTTGTCCAGCCTAGTTAGTGGGACATCAGTGTGCCTGACTATAGAGTCACCTACTAGTGTGTTGGGTATGTTATTTTGCATTAAGGGCTGTGATTGCGTGGCACACTGATTATGTGAAGTATGTGTTTCATGGTTGGTGATGGGGTGTGGAGGTTGCTTGGATGTCTGCTTTGGAGGTCTCTGTTGCTTTTGCAGATTTTTATTTAGAGCCTCCAAGTATGTTTTCATGTATTCATGTGTGTCATTTGCCGGTGTTTTTTATTAGATCTATGTGAGACTGGTGGTGTGTTGCAAGTATTACCCTTCTCCTCTTGACTGTCAGTTCCAGTCTTGGGTTGAGAGAGCTTTGCTTCCAGTTTGGCTGTATAATTGCATCTCTCGCATATATTAGTGTTTGGTGGTAGGAGGAGAGGGTTGTCTGTGTACATGAGGCAGTTGTAATATTGCCTCAAAATGCCCAGATTCACCAGTTGGACTGGAGAGTACACCGGAAACTGCCCTTTGGACATGCCTGAATAGGGTAGAGTAAGCTGTTTTTCTGATTGGCTGGTGGGGACGAATAGAGAGCCTTGTCTTCCTGGACAGTATAGGGGGGTCTAGTGCTAGGGTTAATTAGTGCTTTCTATGAGTTTTAAGAAAGTGCTAGACTGTGAAATGAATGGTTTGAGTGCTAAAGTTGAAGGTTTGTCTAGTTCCAATGGAAAAATCGAAGAGTACACTTTGTGGAGCCAAGAATAGTTTAACTCTAGCTAAGCGGCGCTGCCCAGTGCACAAAACCACATAAATGTGGTTTTTAGAGCAGGGAAGTGAAAGAAATGGAAATTAGCCCAAAATGGCCAATAAACTACTAACTTCTGGGCTGAAACCACTCCTTCAGGGACAGATATGCTGCTCAAAGCTCCCCTCTTTCACAGGTGAACAGAGAAACTTCCTTCTATCCAAGTAAGGTATGGGCAACACAGAAACCTGTAACTCAGCCCTGGATTCAGCAATAACCTGAAAACTGGACTATACTAGTTCAGAAAGGTGGGTAACAAGTGTATATATATATATATATAATTTAGATACAATCAAAACAACACTTTCAATGCACAGAAAAGGCTATCACACTTAGTGTGTAGCCTGCAACAGTTAAACAGATTATTTAAACACAAAAATGACTTAATTCAAGTGCAGGCAGCAAATAACTACAATATGTAGCAATAACAAACTTTTTAAATCACAGATTCACTAAATAAACTGGCATTTTAGGCGGAATTAGTTAAGACAGCAAGAAAAGCACCAAGAAAAGCAGAAAAATGATACTCAATCACTCCAAAGTCACTCTTTTGTCTCTCTCTCTACCACTAAATGGTAGTCCTTTTCTTACAGACTTGGTCATAAGATACCTGGGTACTTACTTGGACAGCTCTCTTTCTCATTGTATCATTGTGTTTCCATTGTAGGCAGGAAATTCTTTCTGGTCAAGTTCCTTTCCCAGGAAATCTCTTCAACATTCAAAGTCATCTTATGATTGTATTCTTCCCTTATCAGACTCCTCATTGAGTTTGGTGCCCCCTTTGGTTTATATCCAAACATATCACTTAACTGGAAAGATCCCAAAAGATTTCTAACCAAGAAATTAAAGTCCATAAATCCTTCAACTGTCTGATAGATTAGCACACATTGTCGTGTACTTAGTAGTTCTCTGGCTGCTCCAAGGTGACCCAAGTCTTACTTTTCAAGCGATGAAAGATCCAGTCCTATATGACCTTCTGTTTCTTCACAAAGTCAGTAACTCTACAAATTCCCACATTAGGGACCTATAGCTACACCAGTAAATAAACAAGGCTCACTGGAGGAATAGGTTCCTAACTCAATGTATTCACAGCCAATGGAGTAAGTTGCCATTATAGGTCAAAGTATTACAGTTAACTCTAAGTTGACCAGAACTCAAGCAACCAGCAAAAAAAAAAATAAAAAAAGAGAAGAAATACAGTACAATTTTCATGTGTTGCACCCCCCCCCCCCCACACACACACAGAAATATACCTTAAGTTTTTAGAGTTTGAGTTTTAAAAAGGAAGATAGGAATAAATTCCCTCTCTCCCCAACCTGAGAACAAGTCACACCAAACAAATAATATAGGGTACAGTATTAGTCGGGCCTATTTTTAATAGGAACTCTCAAGCAACCAGAAAGCACAGTTATCTGGCATCTACCAATCCCCATGGGTGCCAGTTAACTGAGAATTTACTGTATTTTGGCTGGCTTTAAGGCTAATCTTGATGACTGGATGGATTGACACAAATTGACAGAAGTGTTGTGTATGGTCCTGTTTGATTTGGGAGGTGAGCACTATCAAGTGCTGGTAAAGGGTGGCATATGAGAACTTTTAAGTATGTCTGCTTAAAGGTGCATATGGTAAGACATCTTATGGTCCCTATAGTCACTTGCTTAGTATTGTTTTTATGAGACTGATGGGCCTGTAGTTATGTGAGTCAGTATAGGACTACATCTATGGAAGGTCACATCTGTTGCATTTCTCCCTTCTTTGGGTATGTATCCAGTGTAGAGACTGAAGATTTTTGGAAGAGGGTTGACTATGTGATGCCTGAACTTTACTGGAAAAGAGCTAGGCATGTTGTCTGCCCCATGGAGATGTTTTTGTTTTGCAGTCAAGACTTGGTCCATATTAATTACAAGAGGTTTGGCCTAAACTAGTACAGTGAGGAACTGATATTATAGTATGGAATGAATTTACAGCTGAATTTGTGACCTAGCATATTGGCTGTGGATTGCTGGTACTACCATATACATGGAGTTCAGAGCATGGCAGGGTAACACTGCAGGTTTTACATACATGGCTAAAAAAGTTCTTGTAGGTGCCCTTAATGTTGTTGGCTACCTTGTGCTCATAGGCAGCCTTTGGAGCATTTTGTAGTGTTCTTGACCTCCTCACTAATTTGTTAAGTGAGGTTGTATTAACTCATGATATATATAATTCTAGGATCTTATAATTTGTTGATTGTGCTTTCCCACCTGGTTGGACATTTGATGTTTTTATTGATTTGCTTAGAGTGGAAGAGGACAATTTTTTCTATGTTGTGATTTAATATGTCATGCAATTCCTTGGTTAGGGCTGCAGTGTCTGTACTGAGATGTCAGTGCTCAGAGATTCAGTGTGGTTGGACCATATGTGTTTTTCAAAAATGCTGATAAAATGTAATATTTTGGTTTTGATGAAATGCCTGAATGTAGCTGGATTACAGGGACTGGGTAGATTTGGTCTTGAGGCAGTTTAAGAGTTAAGAGTCTTGCCTTTTTTCATTTTCTGCATTAACCCCTTGCAGTGGTAAATGTTGCTGTCTGTGCTACTGGAATACAGTAAAACAAATGCATTTAATTAAATATTAGTAACATCTTTGTAAAAATGCCTGAGTACAGATAGGTGACTTGAATAATAGTAGCACTGTCTTAAGGTAGCTGGCTGTAACTTAAAATGTCTTGGTGTGCTTATAGCATAGCATGTTGTCAGCTGCAACTTAGCCGAAAGAAGAAGAAGAAAACTAATAAAACTGGCATGGGCATTTTTTGCTTTGCTGTGTAATTCAAGTACAGTGTAATTCATAAGCAGTAGTAAACAATGTTAAATAATTCTGTTAATATATGATATGCAAGTAGTTTTGCATGATAGAATATCATCATGATTTGATCTGTGGCATTTTTAAAGCACGCTGAAGTGGCAAATTTGACTAGGAGGTCCATCAGGCAGAACCGGATCACTGCAGTGTCTTGGAGAATAATGCCAAAATTGTCCGTTTTTGAGTCTGTAATTACCATGCCAGAAATCTCTAGGAACGGTAATAGTAGGGGACTTTAGATAAGTATTTGAGTTTCATTCTTTGATGTTTCTGGACCCTGTTTGCTGAAGCTTATTTCAAGACAAAGGGATGGAATATTTGTTGCTAAATATGCTTTTGAATTGCAGGGGCAGTATGGCTGCACTGTTTGCTGTAATGTAATGGTACAGATGAAGAGTGAAGACAATTTTTTTTTTTTTTTACTGTTCGTGGTGTTTGGCCTTTCTTCATTTAACTGTTTAACCATAGGATTAGTATTTTAGTAAAGTGGTTCTGGTGGGCTAAGTGTAAAGGAAATTTATGATATATTTATGATATTTTGGAAGTACCTTGCTTAGAACAATTTCTGATGGCTAGAAGTTTGTTCTGAATTTGTTTTCAGGAGGATCACAAACCAAGTTTTTACTGGTTAATGGCATAACAAGTCCAGTCTGTCTTTGTTATTTGGAAGTTGACAGATATGGTTTGGTGGTGTTTTTAGTTATGTAGATGCCACCATTTTAAGAATGCTTTTATTGTTTAACTTGTGTAACTGGAACATGTGGTACACATGCAGGTAGGGGAATGGTACCCAGTAAGCAATGCAATGCATGTTATATGTTATGCATTAGTGCCTTAATGTGGAGGCTTTTGAAGTAAGGAGAAACTAAACCCCATTTGAAAGAGGAACATTTATTTTAAGTGTAGTGTTTTCAAGTACTAGCCTCCATAGAATGAGTGAAAAGTCATCTGTAGGCTTGGATCAGTTTTTTAATGATGTATGTGCCCTTAAACGTTTAGAAGCAAAAATTATAGTGCTGTGCCTAAATTACAGACTGGTATTCTGAGAGCTGCTTTTGGTCATCTGTGGTATATGTCATACAGGCCAGAGTTTAAGAAAAGCAGTAACAAAATAAACATACAGGGATGCAAGTCCGTCAGTACAGCTTCTTGTTACTTTTGCCTTTCTTAAGTACTGGTATCACCCTGCTTATTAGTGTCCACATAAATGTTCTGTTTGAGTGGTTACATCATAACTTACACAGTATGTTTGTTTCTCTTTAGTTCATTTTAAAGCAGTATGGAGAAAATCCTGACAACTACAATGAGGAATTGAAGAAATTAGAACAACTACGACAGGTAAGAATCAGATTTTTAGTTTAGTTTTGAGAAGGTGGTAGTGTGGTATAGCTATTAGCATTGCTACACCATAGCACTTAGTTGTGTGGTTCAGTCCCTGGCTGGGGTGCCCTTTGAAAATAGTTTGCTTGTTCTCCTTTTATCCTTGTATTTTTGCTTGGAGCTGTAATTGTCTCTCACATCTCAAATAAACATGTAATTAGGTGAATGTGTGATGCTTCAAATTACCCAGTTATGTGTGTGATACTGTCTTAGATAAATATTTAGTAAGCTGTAGATCCTTGCAGCCTTGATGTAGTTATAGCAGGCAACGTTGATGTCTAGACAGTTGTTTTAATTAATTACAAGAATTTCTGTGCATTTGTTTTCCCCAGAAAAACAGGGATATAAAACAGCTGACCTTTTTGGCTTTGTCAAAGAAGTTATCAGGTGCCAGCATGAAATAGTAGATCTGGTATTGTCCTCTTCATTCTTCCTCAATGTATAGGTTCAGATGTGATCCTCGGATCTAACGCAGCTGCATGTTCCAAACTTCAGATCAAGCTCTCCAGCTCCTCCCTCTACTCATAATGCAATATTTCACCCCCATTACCTTAGATCTCATTTGCCACCATTGTGAACAGGCTCAAGTTCATCTCTCAAGTTGTCATAGTGGTTATTCATGAGTTTTTGAAGAAGTTTTGTGATATTTCTCCTTTAGCCATCCTCTTGTAGTTTTTCAAAGGTTGTTAAGAGCTTTCTCGGTTTCCCTTGTTTTCCTTACCATTTTATGTAGTATTTCTGCGTTATCATTGTTAGTATTTTATTTTATCTGTTATTTACCCTTTATAGCTTATAGGGTATTTTCTTTATTCTACCATTGTTGGTAGTAAACTTTTTACTGTTCTTTTTCTCTCCTTCTGGAAAAAAAAAAAAGAAAACCTCTGTCTTAATTCCTTGCTTGTATTTAACCATGTTGGATAAGCCAACCGGGTTTAAAAAATGCACTTCTTGTGGGCACAAAATGCCTAATTCGGATGCCCACATGCATTGCCTTGGTGCTCAGCACTTGTGCACTGCATATAAAGTTTGTTCTACTTTTAATCCAAGGGCCTTGGCAAAAAGACGTAACAAACTTATTTTAAAATGTTTGCTACTTGCTACTGTTACTTCCGGGGCTCAACCCCCCTCAAAGTCTAGTAAATTGGCTCTGTTGGAGCATAAGAAATGCTTTCCTCCTACGTCCCTAAGAGCTTCGTTGGAGCCTCTGACCAAGACTACAAAAATTCCGAATCTGACCCTCGGATACAAATTCTTCGGATCTGATAGCTTCAGCTTCCATGGTTATTTCAGCATCACTTTCTACAACACCTTCAGATCCTAAGTCCTCTGATCCGAAGCCTGGTATGTCTCACAGGAGTCGTACACCAGAATTTCTTATTAAACCCATATCGCCAACCCTGCCTGCTCGGTTGTTTCAGACTCCCAAGAAACACTCCAGGCCTCCATCCACAACTTCTTCAAGGTTCTCCAGGAGTTTTTGAGAAGAGAATGTGGATAGGATGATGCAAAAATTTCTCAGAGCTTGGATCCAAATGGGGGTCTTACCAGCTCCGTCTCCTGTCTCCCTATGACATCTAGAATTAGTCTGTCTCCTTCTGCAATCTGTACTTTGGTTTTGGAGTCCCAGGATCCGAAGTCCCCCAAGAGGTCAGGTGTCTGAGCCAACGAAAGCTGCTTCTTTGACTCCGACTATATCTTTGACTAGTTCTGCTCAGATACCCTTGGATCAGAATGGGTCATGGAGCCGATGTGTCAGCTTCTGACCCGCGGTGATAGGTTCATCTCCAATTTTGTCGGATCCATCCCTTCCTCTCAGTGCCTCGGCCCTGGACAGTTTGGATTTGGTTCCACCCTCTTGGAGCGGATCCAAGAATGGTCGAGACCTACCTTTGTCTGGAGTTTTGCTCCAAGAGGGTGGGTCAAAGCTTCTCTAGGTCCATCTGCTTTCATGGTGGAGAAGTGTTTTTTTTTTTCTCTCTCTCTCCAGAGAACCACCTTCTCATTTTTCGGATCATATCGCTTTTCTCTCATCACTTCCAAGCTCTGAGTCAATCAGACCCTACTCCACAGGGACAGTCAATTCCAATAAGTGTCCAGCCAGTTCCAGTAGAGGAAATTCCCCTCTCTTCCAACACCTCATCTGAACATCCCACAGAGGAGATGCATTGGAAGAGAATGTGCAAAAGGTGACACATTGACTCCCCGATGGAGTCACTCAAGGAGGATACCGATTTTGATGAAGGGGAAGGGTCCCCCAGATGACATCATCTTTGGATAAATTTTAGAAATTTTGAAACAAAAAGGTGGTTGGTCTTCCCAAAACCCCTCCAGAAGAATTGGTATTTTTGGAGGCTTTTGGTTCTGGCCCATCTACATCTTCAGCCCCCCCCCCCCCCCAAAAGGTAGATTAACAACTTATTGATTTGGTTTCCTGCTGGGCTTAGAAGGAACTGGATACCATTGAACAGATCCTGAAGAGACGATACATTTTTAGTCCTGCCAACAAACAGACTCCACTAGAGCAAAGGAGTCCCGGTTGATGCTATGGTGGTGGCGGCAGCTGCCAAGAAAGAGCTAGCTGAACAGTGCTCTTCTGTCCATCTGCCAAAGAGATAGTCTAGAGCATTGAACACATTTGGAAAGTGAGTCTTTGCATTGGCAACCTTTGCCCTGAGGTCATTAAACAACCTGGCACATTTTACTAGACTTCAGAGAGATTTGACCAAAGAGCTGTCAAATACTGCTTGAGTCCATGTCTGCAGAGGATTTCAAAAGATCATCCTCGCAACTGGCCACTTTTTTTTTTTTTTTTTTATCCATCTCAAACTCTTCCATGAGATTGATCTCTCACACAGCTGAAGGAACCTCACAAGTAGCTGGTTCAGGCATTGCCTTAAAAAGATGTCTGGATGCAGTTATGTAACTTTGCGGAGCCTTTTAAGATGTCCTTAACTCCTCATTTGATGGCACTTCTTGTTTGGGCCATCAGTAAAAGAGACACTTACAATGAACAAAATGGAAAGTGTCCGTCTGCCGTGGGAATCAAGTTTTCTACTCAACAATGAACCTTTTCCAGGAATCTGAGAGACATTAAGAAGATGTAGTTCTGGAAATCTCCGGGACCTTTCCAATACCCATGAGGTGATAATTCCTCCAGACGTAGAAGAGGAAGGTTATAATGGAAGACGTCACTGTAGGGGCAGAGGAGGCCCCCAAAATCAGGTTTCAGAGATTCTTTTCCAGACACACCCTTCCAGCGCTTCTGAAGTGCTGCCCACTGTCCATCTCTGGAGGCAGTCAGGAGATGATTGCCCATGCACCCACTTGTCTGGGCAAATATAACATAAGATTCATGGTTGCTAAGAATAATATCCAGAGGCTATTGCATACCATTTTTCTGGTCTCTCACTGCAAAAGAAAGAAACTTCCTGACATTCCAGTCAGGCAAAGGAAGGCAGCAGCACAAGAAATCCAAAAGCTGCTAGAAAAAAGAGTCATCCGAAAGGGCCCACCAGACCAGATAGGATTCGGAACGTATTCACGCTTCTTTTTAGTGCCCAAGAAAACAGGAGACGTCGGACCCATTTTGGATCTAAGCAGTTTGAACCAGTACATGAAGAAATCAAAGTTCCAAATGGTCATGGTACAGTCCACACTACCATTTCTTCACAAGAGTGATTGTATATGCTCGATTAAATCTTCAGGATGTGTACTATCATATAAAAATAGACAGATGCTCCTGAAGGCGCTTGCGCTTTCAGCTTTGAGACGGTCCTTACCAATTCAGAGCCCTGCCCTTTGGACTCAACCACATCCCCCAGGGTGTTTTCCAAATGTATGGTAGTGGTGGCAGCTCACTTGAGACTAAAAGGACTCCCAAATATTTCATGTCTAGATGAATGGCTCCTCACCACATCAAGGAGCATCTCCTACTGCATGCTAGGGACTGTTTGCTTCAGATTTACAAGTCAATTGGTGTAACAATAAACTATTTAAGAAACAAAATAAGAGTATTACTGGCACCACGATGCCCAGTGTTAAACAGCAATGAGAATATTTGAATAGAATCAGTATCACATGACTTAAATATCATTAAGCCCTTAAAGAAACATATACCTAAAAAACAAATATAGATTAAAACATTACTTACATAAGTAAAATATACAAAAAATATTTAATCTTTGCTTGTAAGAGTTTAAGGGTTGGTTTCAATGTAAAATTATCATTTAAGCCTGAATGTACTTAGGCTTTAAATTGAAGAATCCATTTACTCTCTAAACTTTCAACATAATTATTAAGATCTCCACCCCTTATAGTTTCATAAATGTTTTGTAATATTAAAAACTTAACATGTGAAGTATCAATATTTTTAATATGCTTGTACATGGCATTAGTAGATGAATATCGGTTGTGGGTGGTAAAGATCATCAAGGAAATTAGCTTCTATATCATCAGTAAAACGGTGGTGAAGAGGCCTTGTAACACACTAGTCGGCATAATAGTTTTTGATATGCTGACAATAATATGGACTATAAGCAACGGACAATATTATTGCATCAAGTATTAACAGCAAAAAATAAGTAAGTGATACAAATACTTTGCATGATTATTATTAACAAGTATATATACGTGTATGCAGTACCATTTTGGTGCACTGTAACTAAATTTGGCCTAATTTTAAGGGCCGTATTTGTTTGTTTCCTACGGCATAGTTGAACATCAGCCTTGGGTGGTAAAGACATTAATGCTATCAGTTACATACCATCAAATTTATAGTGGTGAATTGGTAGTGATTTTTGTTGAACAAACAATGAGCATGTACTCTTGATTTTTATTTTTGGGAGGCTTATTATAGCACTAACTTAAAAATATTTTTTTCATGGGTCATGTTGTACACCAACTTCTATAACTAATTATAATATGCTGTTCACAATATGTGGTAGAATGATCAATATAACATAAGCATGCATGTTACAAAAAGGTCTTTTTTGACAACTGTATAGTATATGCATACGTAAATAATTAGCAAAACACACTAGCTACAGTTTTGTGTATTTTTGGCCTGGCAAATAAGTAGGTATACTGAGTAACACAATAGAGGTTAATATTTATACCTCTTGGATAGTATTTTGTTGTTCATCCGTATTTTATATTAGATAACTATATTTTCTACCTCAGTTATTTTGACTTCTATGTTAAGTCTTGACAGCATTTAACGAATGTATAACAGAAGCTTGGACATTAGTACTTTAACTTGGATGTCCCATTAGCAAGGACGTAAGTTTTATTTGGTTAGTGTCCAGTAAGCACTGGGAGTTGGTTCTCTTGATGCTATACACATTATCATATATGTTATAGCTAGCCTCTCTTGGCTGAAGCATTGGTGCAGCCTCAGTGTCTACAAATAAAGTGATGAAGACATTGTGTATTTTTGTTTAAAAAATCTATTCAAATGTTTTATTAGGAGTTTGATTAGATATTAGTGTATATTAATCTGGGCTCCATTCTAGGAGTTAATATAGGAATAATGAACATATTTAAGGATGGCGGAGGCTCAAGATTTAAAAACTTTTTTGGAAACATTGGCTATTAATAATGATGATTTGACTACTTTTAAAGTGGGAACAGGGACAGAAGTACCAACTAGATGACAAGAACGAACCAATATGGAGACACAGTTTATTCAGTTAACTGAAATCACTAAAAAGGTTAGAGCCAATGTATGGCATACAAAATTGTTAAAAGCATACGTTACCACCAGTATAGCTCCACGAGGCCTTAGGGTCTATTTAGAGCCTGGTATTGGGGCTGATAATGAACATTTTCTGAGTAAATGGAGACGAGTCCAGTCTACAGCTTCCAGTATGTTTATAAGATTGTTAATAGAGTATTATGAAGAGCAGTATGCAGAGATGATTGTGAAGTTGAATAATGCCTATGAGGATACAGTCAAATACAGTCGAGAACAAACGTATAATGAGAAATATATGCATTATGTAAATGAGGTTCAAAAATGGAGAAGGAATTATCTGACAGGAAACTTAATAAATTTCAGAGAGATTCCAAGGATTATGCTAATAATTTGGCTTATACTTGGAAGAAAGTTAAAAGGTCAGTAAGATTTACTGAAGGTAAACATAAGGGACAAACGAGACCCAACTGAAAAAGACCTAGGTCTATTTTAACTAGAAGTACTGACAATTCCAGTGTATCTGACATGTCTTCAGGGTATTCAAGTACTGACACAGAACTGGAGGGGGTTGAACATACAGTTTTGAGCTCCTCAATACCAAAAAGGGTAAGGGGCCCTTTAGGAGAGGGGGCAGGAAACATGCTGGTTCAAGAAATGGAAGAAATGTTCAGCAAAATGGCCAACAACAGGTAGAACATACTGTTGATACCCAGGATATTGATAACAATTTAGTAGTAAATTTGACTGATTATGTATTTTCGGATTTGGAATATCGAGTGTTAAATAAAGGCCTCAGCTTTGTGCCTGATAATTTTGTGTCCCATTTTGAAGTGGTGAAGGATGTTAAGGCTTTTTGTCGAAAATTGAATTTAAAATATTATTACTCTCATAGACCTCTGTCTAGAGATAGACAGGACAGATTTACATTTAGGAAATCTGAGTTTCAGCCCCCGTACTATGGAGCAGTTAAAATATTTGAGGAACAAGTGTTACAAGACTTACAATTAAATCAGAGTAAGGTGTTTAGACACTTTAAGGATAATATGACCAGAGAAGAAAAACAAGCTTTGTCCAGTTTGAGTAATAACAATAATCTGGTTGTTACCATGGCGGACAAAGGTGGCGCCATAGTGGTTTGGGGCAAAGAGGTCTATGAAACAGAAATCCAACAATATCTGACTGATGTAACATCATATTGCCATCTCCTTATTGATCTGATAGAGGGATTTAAAACAGAAATTGATCAGTTTTTGGAAAGAGCTAGAGGGGAGGGTATAATTACCAAAGAACTATAACAACAATTGACAGTAGTAGATCCTTCTCCACAATATTTTTACTTAGTTCCAAAGATCCATAAATCTATCCTCCCTGTACCAGGATGACCCATACTAGCAGGTAGAGGTTCATTGATTGAACGATTATCAGTTTATCTTGAGTTAAAACTGAAACCATTATTGACTTATGTGACAGCAAGGATAAAGGATATGAATCAGTTTTTACAGCTAATGGATGATTTGTATATTCCTAGCCATGCATATATGAATACATTAGATGTACAGTCGTTACATACGAGTATTCCCCATCAGGGTGGAATAGCTGGCATACAATATTCGTTTCAGGTTTCAAATTATTGTTCTAAAGAACAACAAGAATTTCTATTAAAACCTTTGGGACTGGTATTAGAACATATTTTTTTTTCAGATATGGTTCTGAATGGTTTCTGCAGATTAAGGGTACAGCGATGGGAGCAACTTTTGCTCCCACTTATGCAGACCTGTTTATGGGCTATATGGAGGTACAAATGATTTATCAACAAAAGGAATTTACAACAAAGTTATTGATGTGGAGAAGGTACCTGGACGACTGTTTGGTAATATGGCAGGGTACTATGGATAGGTGGCTACAGTTCGTTAACAGTTTGAATCATAATCAATATGGAATTTTTTTCAGTAGAAAATTGGAAGACAAAAGTATTGAGTTTTTGGATGTCGTGGTAACTAAGGCCAATGATAGCATGGCACGTACAAGTTTATATAGGAAGCCTTTCACTAAGAACTCACTACTGAGGGCTGATAGTTGCCATCCACAGCACATTGTTAACAATATCAAAACAAAACTACTCCCAAGTTAGGGTAAAATAATGAGAATAAAACATCCACGACAACTGCTTCCAGCGACCAGCAACCACACCAAGCCTAGGAAAGTATGTCTTTATTACACACTGACTAAGCGCTTTCACCAAATAATTGGCTTCTTCAGAGTCGAGACAGAGTGGACTCTGAAGAAGCCAATTATTTGGTGAAAGCGCTTAGTCAGTGTGTAATAAAGACATACTTTCCTAGGCTTGGTGTGGTTGCTGGTCGCTGGAAGCAGTTGTCGTGGATGTTTTATTCTTGTTAACAATATCCCCTAGCTTAATTCAAAAGACTTAAACGTATATGTAGTCAACCTGATGACTTTCAGACACAGGCCAAACAGTTGAGACATAGATTTTTGGCAAGGGGCTGCAAAGCTAGGCAAGTTGATCAAGCTCAAAGTATAGTGGATTCTGATACTAGAGAACACGTATTAATGGGGGTCGAAAGGCCACACATTGAAGGGAAGCAAGTCATCAGGTTTATGACCAAATTTGGAAGCAACAGCTTCAAAATAAAAGACATAATACAACGACATTGGCACACATTGAAGACTGATAGGTTTTTGGACACATTATTAGATACTCTGTTCCTTTGGATATAGAAGAGGGAAGACCATAGGTGAAAAGCTAGTTAATTTTAAGAAGGGTTACATAAAAGGTAGGGACAACCAAGCCAGCAAAATATTGGGCAGTACATATTGTGGACATTGTGTCCACTGCAAGGTTGT
The DNA here is from genome assembly GCF_019279795.1 of Protopterus annectens. Classification (NCBI taxonomy): domain Eukaryota; kingdom Metazoa; phylum Chordata; order Ceratodontiformes; family Protopteridae; genus Protopterus; species Protopterus annectens. Next base: position 1,931,466,537 of record NC_056731.1, read on the forward strand.
CTCTAAAACCAAATCATTCACATCCATAAATACATCTAAGGTATATGACATTAGACACTTGATCACTTGTAGTAGTGAATGGGTGATTTATATGGCGGTGTGCCAATGTGGGGCTTTCTATGTGGGACAGACCTCTTTATCTCTTCGACAGAGAATAGCATTGCACATCAGCGATATCAATTGTAAATGAGCACGTAGCGCCTTGTACAAACACATTCAAATACATACAGGAGCACATTTCATTTTTTTGGGTATTGATCAGGTAGTAGGGGATAACTTAACGTTGAATAGTAAACATAGAATTCTAACAGAAAAAGAAATGGATAGTGTATTTAGGAGCATTATTTAAACCAGGTCTAAATGACCATTGGTAACAATACCCAGGGCATAATAATGTGTGGTAGTAAGTGTTTCATTTAATTAATAATATATTATGCATTAAGGCATTAACAGTTTTTTTATGCAATGATTGGTATGCCTATTTTGGTGCCTTCTAAATACCAAAATTGAAGTTGTGGTGTGTCATTTTGATTGAAAGCAGTATAAATTGGTCTCTTTTCCCCATCTGCAATACGCACTGATGACGCCAGGGGGCAAAACCTAGGTTTGCATATTGTGCTTTTGGTTTATGTGAGCCGGACAATAAAATAATGGCAGCACTTAGCCAAGTTCCTGTTTTGGAGTTTGTTTTATTTCTTCTTTTTTTAAAAAGAAGCAATTCACTCATTTGGGTGTATATTGCCTGAATGGTGCTGGATGTTGGGGAGCGTGATCTGTAAATAAGTCTGAGCACATGTCATACCGAGCACCTGTTTTTGGTCGATGTGTGTATAGTGTGTGTGTGTGTGTGTGTGTGTGTGTGTGTGTGTGTGTGTGTGTGTGTGTGTGTGTGTGTGTGTGTGTGTGTGTGTGTGTGTGTGTATATATATATATATATATATATATATATATATATATATATATATATATATATATATATATATATATATATATATATGTATATATATATATATATATATATTTTTTTTTTTATAAGTAAATGATTCGCAAAGATAATGCTACAACTTTTACAGCATAAGGAGTATAGCCAGTTTGTAACCCACCTGGCAATATATGGGCTGATACCCAGCTGAGTCAGTTTATCAATGATGCTTGACTGGGGGATTGTGTCAAAGGCCTTGGCTAAGTCTAGGTAGGCCATATGCACAGATTCACCCTCGTCTAGGGCTTTGGTGACTGTCTTAAAGAAGTCCACCAAATTTAACAGGCACAAAGAAAACCCCACAGAAGCTGTACTGCCCCAGAAATGGCCTACAATGAGAGAAGAAGAGGAGCCCACCCTAGAAGAAGTAAGAACAGCACTAAGGAAGATGAAGTCAGGGAAAGCAGCTGGCTCAGATGAGGTCACTGCAGATATGATAAAGATGTTGGGTGAGATAGGGGAGAAATGGCTCCTGAGGGTACTAATAGCAGTGTGGAGAGAAAGGTGTATCCCAGATGACTGGAGAATAACCATACTTGTGCCAGTGTACAAAAACAAAGGGGACATCCACAACTGTGGGCAGTACAGAGGCATCAAACTATTATCACATTGCATGAAAGTTCTGGAGAGGGTGATTGATAAAAGGATACACAGAGTAGTAGAATGTAAGGTGGGAGATGAGCAGTTTGGATTCGGATCAGGATGCAGCACAATTGACCCGATGTTTGCATTGAGACAGATACTTGAGAAGAAGCTAGAGATGAGAGTCCAATTGGGCTTTCCTAGACTTGGAGAAAGCATATGACAAGGTCCCAAGAAAGCTGATCTGGGCAGTACTGCAGTGATTTGAAGTCCCAGAAACATAGGTAGAATTGGTGCAGACTATGTACAAGGACCCAATGACTCGAGTACGAACAGTGTTCGGCCTCACAGAGGGCTTCCCAGTGGGAGTGGGTGTACATCAGGGTTCATCTCTGAGCCCACCGCTGTTTATACTGGTGATGGACTACATTATCAAACCGGTTGGAGGGGATGGATTAACAAAGCTGCTGTATGCAGGCAATGTGGCAGTACAGGCAGACTCTGAGCTAGAACTTCAGCAAAGGGTAGGAGAATGGAATGCAAATATGAAGGCACACAGGATGAAACTAAGCACAGATAAGACGGTGGTAATGGCAACAAATTGGGGAAATCAGAAGAAGCTGAGAACAGAGCTAGAAGGGAAGATAGTGGAACAGATAAACAGCTTCAAGTATCTGGGAGGGGTGGTTGAGGAGAAGGGTAGTCTGAATGAAGAAGTCAGAGCTAGAATCAGAGGGGCTGCAGCCAACTGGCAAAGAGTAGTCTATGACAAAAGAATGCCAAAGAAGCCGAAAAGTAAGGTGTACAAGACAGTGTTGCGACCAGTACTACTGTATGGTACAGAAACCTGGACAGTAGAGGCAGAATAGTTGAAGAAGCTAGATGTGATGGAAATGAAGTGCCTGAGAAAGGTGGTAGGATGCACACTGTGAGACAGACAAAGAAATGAGGACAAAAGAGCAGAAGCCAGAGTAGCTCCAATTGCAGGAAAGATCGAAGAGAACAGATTACGGTGGTTTGGGCATATGTGTAGAAAAGCAGAAGACAATCTGGTGAGGAAGATTTGGGACAGACAGGAAGAAGGTAAGAGGAAGTGAGGACGTCCAGCAAAGAGGTGGATGGATTGTGTGAAAGAAGATCTGCGACAGTCAGGCATGAATGTTGAAGAAGGCAGGAATGTGGCATTGAATCAAGAGAGTTGGTGACAGTTAACATGATACCCCACCCCATGTAGAAAAATGGAAAAAAAGGGAGCTGATGATGATGATGTTGATGATCTCCCCTTGACAAAGTGAAACTGGGTGGGGTTGAGCATTTGGAGATTTCCTATGTCCTTGTTAATAAGGTCCAAGAATGATTCATTCCATGGCCTTGCACATAAGACTGGTCAGTCTAATGAGTTTATAGATGTTCATCGTGTTTCACTGTTGCGGTCATTACAATTGGGTTATCCTGCTGGCAGGCTACCCGCAGTCAGCCTGAATTCCAAAGTCTAGGTCCGGCATCAGTTGCTGTCACCTCCTCCCTGACGTCAGTGCGTCAGGGGTATAAAAGATGCAGCCAACGCCATTTTCTTTAGTCTTTCTTGCCCCAGATGTCAGGTGCTAGTAAAGATCTTGCTTTGGTTCTATCCGGTATGGCAGAGTTAATACAACTGTGCAGGCGCTTGCATAAAGCAATGGTGTATAACTTAGTGGGGGAGGGGCTGTGAAACTATTTATGCCGCCGTGTAAGAGGTTGCAATTGCCCTTGGAGAAGTTTTTAAGTCTAGTTGTTGCTAAGGGGGGAATCTTGCATCATAGTTAGTTCTAGTGAGACTGATTTATGGTCAGATCTCACTAGGGATGGACACACACTGGGGGTGGTGCAGCGGTCCCCCATGTTGGTGAGCACCAGGTCCAGGATGTTTGAGCCTCTTGTGGGTGTGTCAACCATCTGGTCTAGGGCATTGGAGTTAAGTCCAGGATCCTTTGGGCAAGTGAGTTAGAGCACATATAATTTACCCAGTCGATGGACGTGTAATTAAAGTCACCCAAAACCAGGGTGTTTGATTGTATCTTGATTGACTCAAGTAGATTCAAGTAGGCTGAGTGGATGTCCTGATTAATGGAGGGAGTACTATAGATGGCAGTGACCTAAAGAGGGTCTTACCTGCAGTCAATTGCACCTGAAGTAATTCAAGGGAATTGTGCTGTTTAACAAATCTCGAGGTGTATTTATCTTTAATGAATATTGATACGCCACCTCATTTAGTTCTCACCCCTTCAGTTTGTGGTTTGAATGTGTGGAAGGAAATGTAACCTGGTACAGCTGGGGTGCTGTCCGCAGGCTTAAATCGGGTCTTGGTGACGGGACAAATGTCAGCGTCTTCCAGGGTGAGGACTGCTTTCAGTTAGTATATTTTTTGGTTTAGACCCCTAGCATTTAGCAGATTAACCTTGAGGTTGTTTTTAGAGGCTATTTTTATGTTGGGGGTATTGTTCTTATGACATTGCCTAAAAAAGGCACTATGGGGATGGCAAGAGCCTTAGCTAGTAACCAAAATCCCAGGGGTGACAGATGAAGACCATCTCTGGCATAGCATCGAAGTCCGTCAACCATGTCATTCCAGGCTGACAGATACTGGATCCCCTTTGAATGACACCAGAAACTAAGACAATTGTTGAAGTCAGTCATTTTTTGTTTGTAATGAGGTATCATCCTAGGCGAAGATAAAATGCTGCCTAAGCCTAGGGACATACCTGCCTCTGATATGTAATCGGAGAACTCGGTCATGTTTCTCTTCATATAGTCCAGTGAGGTACATCTCAAGTCATTCACACCAACTTGGACTGTGACGGAGTCATAACAGTGCTTGTTGTTGAGAGACTTAAGTGCTTGTGTGATGTGGTGGATCCTGGCACCTGACAGACAGCTGACATTGACATTTTCCTTATCCAGCCTGGTGAGAGGGACATCTGTGTGTTTCATAATTGAATCGCCTATGACTAAGATGTTTGTTTTTGTGTTATGCTTTAGGTGCTTGACTGGTGAGACACTGGTGTGTGATATATTGTGTGTTCTGTGTTCTGTAGAGGATGTATTGTGTGAAGTGTGCTTATGTTTGTGAGGTCTCTGATGTTTAGAAAAGTTTCTTGTAAGGACCTCCGCATATGTAGGTTTATGTGTTGGTTTGGTAGGTGCAGGATGTGAGGTGTGCATGCTGATAGCCTTCTTAGTGTCAGATGAACTGACTGGTGAGCGAGAGAGCTTGGAATCTAGTTTCTTATAGGTTCATAGGTAGGTACTAGGCTATCTGCCCAAGGGCATTTATAAGCCTAGCCAGTGTGTGTTGGGTTTTGCCGCCCCATTGATTAATTAACTGATCCTCTGTCAAGCAGAGCCAATGAAGTGATCCCGGGGGTGTATTTTCTGTTACCCATCCACTCGTCAAGGTTTCTCTTGAAGAGTCTTAGTGAGGGGCTCTGCCTAATGTAGCTTGGAATTTTGTTCCAAAGCATGGGGAGTCTCTGACAGGAATCTATCCCTCCAGCATGTTCTATTTATTGTTGTGGGGAGGTTTAGCTCACTAGAGCGCGTGGCTCGCAGTGACTTGGATTTCTTTAGGTGGAGCATGTCCATCAATTCTGAGTTGGACATGGCTTTGTAAGTCAGGCAGAAATCACCTCTGAGTAAGCGATATGCCACTGAGTACAGCTGGAGTTTTTTCAGTCGGGCTGCATAGGACATATGTTTGAGGCCAGTAATCCTCTTGGTGAGGTACTTTTCTGGTCTTTCCAGCTGCTGGAAGTGTCTTGTGAGGTGCATCCCAAATGGGGCATTGTACTCTATGATGGGTCTAATGAGTGACGAGTAGAGGGGGCACTATAACCTCTTTATTTCTAGATGCGAACCCTTTAGTAATTAGATGGGCCACATAGAAGGATTTCCTAACTACGTTGCCAATATGATTTGTCAAAGGAGAGATTATTATCTACTTGGGTCCCCAGATCTCTTATTACCCCTTCTGTATTTAGGGGGCTGCCACCTATGTGGTAATTTGTGGGTGTTTTTGTTTTCCCCAAACCGGATGACTATGCATTTTTTGACATTTAGCTTGAGGCCGTGACTTTGACACCAGGTGTCTGTCTCAGTAAGGCCCTTTTGGAGGATGCCCGTGTCAGCCGGAGAGTCAGTTATGGCTCCCAGTTTGCAGTCATCGGCGAACTTGGTTAGCCATCATCCTCCTGTGTTTGCCTGTACTTCTGAGAAGTATATGCCGAACAGTAGGTGTCCCAGGACTGAGCCTTGTGGGACACCACTTGTGACTGGTTAAGAGTTGGACCTGGAGCTCGCTATTCTTACCGTGCGAGTTCTGTCTGTAAGCCAGTTGGCAACCCATCTCGTGACATAGGGGTTTATGTTAAGGCTGGTGTAATACCCGAGTGGGGAATGGTGTCAGAAGCCTTGGCGAGGTCAAGGTAGGCTGTGTGAACCACCTTTCCCTAGTCTGTGGCCTTGGTGACGGTCTCGAAGAAGTCAACCAGGTTTAGTAGGCATGATCTGCCCTTAACAAAGCTGAACTGGGTCGGGTCAAGTGTTTGGAGGTTCCCAGTGTATTTGTTAATGAGTTCCATGATGATGCGCTCCATAGCTTTGCAGACCAAGCTAGTCAGGCTTATGGGGCGATAGTTACCAGCATCAGTTGTGGCCCCTCCTTTGTGGAGAGGAATAACCATTGATGTGCACCATTCTATGGGCACATAGCCTGTGGAGAGGCTGAGGTTGAACAGCGTGTTTAGGTGGGGGGTTAGTTCGTTCTGTAGTTCATGCAAGACACAGCCTGGGACACCATCTGGTCCCATTGATGCTGTTTTTGGCTTTTGAAAGGGCTGTTTTCACCTGTGTGTCTGTGATTTTTGGGATACTGCACTTTTCCGGTATTGTTGTGGGCCCTTTTGGGAGTGAGAGGGGGGTGAAGTTTGCACTGAATCTATCTGCCAGGATGTTGGCAATATCAGTAGGTTCAGAATATTTTGTGCTATTTTGCACTGGTTCAGTGCATATCTGCGTGTTGCCACTTAGATTCTTAACATAGCTAAAGGCGGCTTTGTGGTTATCTTTTGAATCCTTGGCTATTTTTCTTTCGAAGTTAGACTTGGATGATTTCATGAGGGACCTTAGTTTATTACTGATACTGATCAGGGATGTCTTTCCTTCATGGGATTTGCTTTTTTTCTGAACTAGTTTTCACCTCCTATTGTATAGCCTGTTTATGGGAGGGGTCCACCAAATTGGTTTCCTTCTCTTAGAGGAAAGAGTCTTGGCTTTGCTAGGGATGGCAAGATCCATGCATCCTTGTTAGGTGCTCATAGAGTGCATTTGTAAAGGTTTCTGCATCTTGGGCAGTGTTATCCTTTAGCGTGGGGGCTGTGAAACTTACCACCTCTGTCTTAAGTAAGGTGAAGTTTGCTTTAGAAAACTTTTTTACTGTGGTTTCCTTAGTTGGGTTGGTAGTGGGGTGTGGACTTCCAGAGTGATTAGTTTATGGTCTGATCTAACCAGTGACGGGTTGACCTCCGGTGTGGAACACCTGTCGCCCATGTTGGTGATGACCAGGTCCAATATGTTTTCACCTCTGGTAGAGGAGTTTACTAGCTGATCCAGGGCGTTTGAGTTGATGTATTCCAGGAAGCGCTGGGCCTGGGAGTTTGTACTCTAGTAGTTTTCCCAGTGAATGGTAGGGTAATTGAAATTGCCCAATATCAGGGTGCTCAGTAGGACCTTCATATTTTCCATGGTCTCCAGAAAGGTGGAGTGGTGGTCCTGGGTCATGGAGGGCGTTCTGTAGCAGGCCACAATTTGCATTGTAGATTTGCCTGATGTTAGTTGGACATGGATGATCTCAGAGGTGTCATGCTGCACCACTAATCTGGAGGTGTAGGTATCCTTGATGAATATGGATACACCCCCTCCTATTGTGTTTTGGTCTGTGTTCTGTGGCCAAAACATGTGGTATGAGTTGTAGTCCGGTAGTGCTGGGGTGCTCCCTGGAGCCTTGAACCAGGTTTCAGTTACTGCACAGATGTCAACGTTCTCCATACTGAGGAGTGCTTTGAGTGCGTGCATTTTGAGATTTAAACTCCTGGCGTTGAGTAGCATAACCCTCAGTTTTTTTGTTAATTGTGCTGTTTACGGAGGTGGGTTTTGAGTCTTGCCTAAAAAAGGCACTATGGGAGCAGCAAGAGCTTTGGCCAGTATTCGAAAGCCTAGGGGTGACAGGTGCAAGCCGTCTCTTGCAAAGCAACGTGGCTTGTCGAGCATGTCGTCCCACGCTGACAGACACTGGATCCCCTTTGAATGACACCAGAAGCTTAGCCAATTGTTGAAATTGATGATTTTTTCTTTATACTGAGATATCATTCTTGGTGAGGGCAGGATGCTACTCAGGGTCAGGGTCATACTAGCCTGGGCTACATGATCAGAGAGCTCTTCATGTCTCTCTTCATGTAGTCCAGGGAGGTACGACTCAGGTCATTCACACCAACGTGAAAAATGACAGAGTCATATTTGTACTTGTTCTGGAGTGACCTGAGTGCTTGTGTTATGTGGCGGATTCTGGCTCCCAACAGGCAGCTAACAGTAACCTTCTGCTTGTTCAGCCTAGTGAGTGGGATGTCAGTGTACCTGACTATAGAGTCATTTATTACTAGTGTGTTGTTATTTTGCCTTAAGGGCTGTGATTGTACGGCACACTGATTTTGTGTTTTATGTGTTGCCTGGTTTGTGTCGGGAGGTGCAGGTTGTTTGGGTGTCTGGTTTGGAGGTCTGTGATGCTTTTGCAGGTTTTTATTTAGAGCCTCCGAGTATGATTTTGTGTATTTATATGTATTTTTTGCCAGTGCTGTTTTAGTAAGTCTTTGTGCGGCTGGAGGTGTGGTGCAAGTGTTAACCTTCTCCTCTTGATTGTCTGTTCCAGTCTTTGGTGGAGACAGCTTAGCTTCCAGTTTGGCTGTATAATTGCATTTCTCGCATATGTTAGTGTTTTGTGGTAGGAGGGAGAGGGTTGTCTGTGTACATGAGGCAGTTGTAACATTGCCTCAGGATACCCAGATTCACTAGCTGGACTGGAGAGTACACCTGAAATTGTCCTTTGGTCATGCCTGAATAGTAGGGTGAGCTGCTTAGTCGCTTGGTTGGTGAGGGGTGAATGAAGAGCCTTGCCCTGCTGGGTAATCAGTGTCAGTGTATATTAGTGCTTGCTATTAGGTCTGAGCAAGTGCTGGGCTGTAGGATGCTTTTTGAGTGCTTAGGTTGAGAGTTACACTAGTTTCAAGGGAAAAACTGAAGAGAAGACTTAGTGGAGCCGGGAATAATTTAACCGTAGCTAACCGGCGCTGCCTGGTGCGCAAAACCGTGCAGACCCGGTTTTTATAGTAGGGAAATGAAAGAGAGAGAAATTAGCCCAAAATGGCAGATAAACTACTAACTTCTGGGCTTGAACCACTCCTCCAGGGACAGATAGGTTGCTCAAAGCTCCCCTCTCTGACAGGTTAACAGGGAAACTTTCTTCTATCCAAGTAAGGTATGGGCAACTCAGAAACTAGTATCACAGCCCTTGATTCAGCACTGGCCTGAAAACTGGACTATACTAGCTTAGAAAGGCAGGAAACAAGGATATTTTTTTTGAAAAGATAAGGCAAAACCAGTAAAAAATGCACTTAAAACAGCTTTAAATGACTACAAACGATCAGAAAAGGCTATCGTACTTTAGTGTTTAGCCTACAACAGTTAAATTATTTAAACAAAAAAACTTTTTAAAAGTGCAAGCAGTCAAATAAGTACAATATGTGAAAAAAACAAGCTTTTAAATAGCAATAAATGCTGGGAAATCTGCGTTTAGGCGGAAAACAGTTAAGTACAGCAAGAAAGTACAGAAAACTGATACTTAATCACTCCAAAATCTCTCTTCTAAGCTAGAAGGCTTGTATAAGTGTAAGGCTTTCTAGTGCTACCCAGTAGGTTAGTTACAGGAAAGATGGGAAACAAGCGTAGATGTGGTCTTTTAAACCAGAAAGTTGAAAGAGATGGACAAACTGTCCAAATGGTCAATAAACTACAATTTTTGGGCCAAGAACTTCTCCTTTCATGGTAGACAGGCTACCTAGTGCTTACCACTCCCACTGATAAGCTAGAAGGCTTTCCTCCAACACAGAAAGGCTTGCGGGGCTCAGAAGGTTACCAGCAGTCCTGGATACAGCAACTCTGTATCTGGACTAGGCTAGTTACAGGAAAGGTGGGAAACCAGCGCAAGTGTGGCTTTTAAACCAGAACATTGAAAGAGATGGAAAAAACTGCCCAAACGGCCAGTAGCTACAATTTCTGGGCCAGGAACCACTCCTCTTGTGGTAGATAGGCTACCTAATGCTTACCACTCCCACTGATAAGCTAGAAGGCTTTCCTCCAACACAGAAGGGCTTGGGGGGCTCAGAAGCTTACAGAGACTCCTGGATACAGCAAATCTGTACCTGGACTAGACTAGTTACAGGAAAGGTGGGGAACAAGTACAGACGCAGGCTTTTAAGCCAGCAAGTTGAAAGAGATGGAAAACTGCCCAAACAGCCAAATAAGCTACAATTTCTGGACCAAAACTCACTCTTCCCATGGAGGATAGGCTATCTAGTGCTTATCACTCCCACTGATAAGCTAGAAGGCTTCCCTGCAACACAAATGATATTTTATTTATTTAACATTTGTTTACTGGGAAAGTCCAACTGGGAACAAAGCCATTTTTCAGCGTAGGCCCGGGGAGATATGCTGCAGATGCATGTCTTTGTAACGTGGGAGGAAACTGGACCACCCAGAGGAAACCCACACAAATGCAGGGAGGACATGCAGACTCTGCACAGAAGGCACCCCAGCCAAGAACTGAACTGGAGAACCTCTTGATGTAAGACGACAACGCAACCGCTGCACCACTGTACATCTCTCACATAATGAATGTGTGGACTAGAAAAAGAGGTTGTCAATGTACGTGAGGCAATTGCTACATTCATTGCCTCAGGATGCCCTTGTCAACCAGGCTGGCTGGAGAAACTGTGGGAAATTATCCATCCATTATGTTGGGTAAGTTGATGTGGTCAGAAAACAGGGAGAGGACAGGAAGGACCAACTAAAGTAGAGGACAGGAGAAGTGTACAAAAAATACAAAGGGCTAGTGGGTAGGATCTGTGTTGGTACCTTAGGAGCTTCACTGAATGTATCCACCTGTCAGTGAGGGGCAGTCATGAGAACTCGCCAGTGGAGCACTAGCAGAGTACTAAGGGAAAATTTCCAGGCAAAAGTGTTTGCTTGTATAATCACCAACTGTACACAGTGATGGGCAAAAGTGGTGCTATGTAGCAAATGAGTGAAAACTGATCTAAACAAATTAACCAATAAAAAGGCTCAAAACTGAGCCCTGTTCCAGCAGCCTTAAATCAGATGAGTTCTAACTGCACATTCCAGCCACTAGGGTGCAGGGAAACCCTCGCCAACAAAAGATGGCCTGGTTTAGTGCTTGTTATACAAACAAACTAGATTCAACAAGTCTGAGTCTAATCTGTGCTACAGCAAACAAAGTGCACCAAGTTCAGAAAAAAAAACAGTTCAAATAAGCAGGCACAGTAAGCCTTCAACCAGCAATTCCCAGCTCAGAAGGGCAGAAGCTACCATGTCCTCTCATAAAGTGTGTAGACCGCAAACCTTCTTAATGTAAAATAACTGGCCTGAGGTCCAACTGCTTAAACCAGAACTAAGACACTTTTAGAATAACAGGTACACTAAGCCTTTAGCTAGTAATTCCCAACTTAGAAGGATGTAAGCTACCTCTCCTACCACAAGAGTGTAGACCACAAACCTTCGTAGTGTAGAACTGGCCCAAAGCCCAAGTGCTTAAACCAAAACCAAGAGGCTTAGAATAACCGTTACAATTTAATCAGGCTACAAACAAGCAAAGATAAATGCAGCAGAATAATTGCAATTGAACACCTTTAAGAACAAGCAGCAAAAACAAAGTAAAGGAATAAAGCAGGAAGAAACATAGATACAGTAAAGTGCAATTTATTTTTAGTGCGTGTCATCAGATCTTATGTTTAAACTGTGAGCTACAGCAACAGAATCACCTTTCCTATTTCTGATTGAGTAATGGAAAAGTGTTCCTATATCCATGAATGTAGACTACTTAAATTGTTTTTAGTAATGGTGTTTTTTAATGCACCTCCTGTGCCTTTTGTAAGTGTGACCATGCTGCCTCAATGTAGTCAATCCTACAGCTTCCTGCCGTCTGTTAAGACATTACACTTAATTAACTTTGCAGTAGTAGAGTGACAAAGGGCTGACTCATCTGTTGTTGAAGACAGTTTATCAAATTCCATCTTTAGACTCCTTAACATTAGTAGCATATTTTTTCACAGTTTTAACAATGTTACCATTGTTATTACAAAATCTAGGTAAATGACTCCATTTTCCACATTTGAAACTGAGCATGTGTACAGCTGAGACATTAACAGAATTTGACACATGCCTTAACAGAAGTCTAGATTTTAAACATTCTTATTGCATAACAGTCTCTGTCTCTCTGCTGTTCAGCAGAATTCTCATAAAAAAACAGGTGAAGCTCTTAAATTTAGGAGTAACTAACATTTGTGGTATTTTGCTTATAGATTCATAGGTAAGTAATAGGCTAGCTGCCCTTGTAGTCCATTTTAAGCCTGTCCAGTTTCATTAGTTTCAAGCAGTTACCTGGAGTGGAAAGTCAGTGTTCCGGGGCGTTGGTCAGCCTTTTCATCTCAGCATTTTGGAAGTCAGCTGAGTGAGTGCTCGGGTTTCTGAAGGGGACCCTATATATATATATATATATATATATATATATATATATATATATATATATATGCACATACACACACACACACACACACACACACACACACACACACACACGTGTGTGTGTGTGTGTGTGTGTATGTATGTATATATATATATATATATATATATATATATATATATATATATATATATATAAAATGTACATATACACACACACATAGTGGATATAAAAAGTGTACACACCCCTGTTAAAATGTCGGATTTTTGTGATATAAAAAAATGAGACCACAATAAATCATTACAAAACTTTTTCCACCTTTAATGTGACTATAACCTGTACAGTTCAATTGAAAGACAAACAAGTCTGTTAGGGAAAAAAAATAAAAAAACTAAGAATAAGCTGGTTGTATAAGTGTGCACACCCTTAAACTAATAATTTGTTGAAGCACCTTTTGATTTAAATACAACATTCATTCTTCTTGGGTACACACCTGCCATCAATTAAAGAGACTCTGATCAATTCCAAATAAAGTTCAGCTGTCCTAGTAGAATTTTCCTGACATTTACTCATTTGCCTGCTACAGCAAAAGCCATGGTTTAGCAGAGAGCTTACAAAGCATCAAAGAGATCTCATTGTTGAAAGGTATCAGTCAGGAGAAGGGAACAAAAAATATCCACAGCATTGGATATACCATGGAACACAGTGAAGACAGTCATCAAAAAGTGGAGAAAATATGGGACAACAGTGACGTTGCAAAGAACTGGACATCCCTCCAAAATAGATGAAAAGACGAGACGAAAACTGGTCAGAGAGGCTGCCACGAGACCTACAACAACACTGAAGGAGCTGCAGGAATTTCTGGCAAGTACTGGTTGTGTACTATATGTGACAGTAATCTTCCGTATTCTCCATATGTCTGGACTATGGGGTAGGGTTACAAGAAGGAAGCCTTTTCTTACACAGTAAAACATCCAGGCGTGGCTAAAATTTGCAAAACAATACATTGTCTCCCAAAAGCATGTGGGAAAATGTGTTGTGGTCAGATGAGACCAAGGTTGAACGTTTTGACTACAATTTCCAAAAGGTACATTTGGCGTAAAAACAACACTTTGTATCACCAAAAGAATACCATATATAGTTGGTTAGAATATATAGTTGGGGGGTGGGGGGCACAGCCCCCCCCCCACACACAGGGACCTACTTTGGTTTTATATTGTCCAGTTTGTTTTTTTTATTGTTTACTAAAACCAAAGTAGGTGGGGGGGTCTGTGCCCCCCCCCAATGATATATTCTAACTCCAGGATCGCACTACTATGGGGAAAAGGAAATATACCTTTTATTTCCCTTTTTCTAATTGTCGGGCAAATGAACTGTCCGGCAAATGAAGGTGACCCGTATGTGTGTGTGTATGTATGAATGTATGTATATAAATATATATATATATATATATATATATATATATATATATATATATATATATATATATATATATGTCTACTTTACATAGTCGAAAGTCGAAGACCATATGGCTTTGACCATATGAGCGACATTTAAAATGTCAACCATGTAAAAAAAAAAAACACCACAGCAGTCACTTACGTTAACATTGCTAGCAGGGAGGTAAACCACCCTCCGTCCCCCACACCCCCCGGAACTTAAATATGTCAACTCCGAGATCGCACTACAGTGTGGAAGATGGAAATCTTTCCAATCCGCACTATATGGAGTTGCCCATTATGCATGGTCGTTTCCAAAATCGATCATATGGTCTTCGACTTTATGAAATTTCGACCATGTGAAGGGGACCCATATATTTATTTATATATATATATATATATATATATATATATATATATATATATATATAGGTCCTAGTCTTATGATCGAAAGTACGTTTCATCGAAACGTACATGATCAAACTGACTTTCACATTTTTATCGAAAATGCACTTTCGCTGAAAGATAACTAAGCAAATGGTTGTTTGCATGTAGATTTAGTTGTACATCAACATGTACTGTTGATTGTCCAACTAAGCAAACTGTTGTTTAGATCGTGGTACAGCGTGGATAAGGGAATATTCCCTTTTATCCACTGTAGTGCGATTTCGGAGTGAGAATATTAAAGTGGGGTGGTGTGGTGGGTGCAGGAAGGCTTTGGCCCCCTGCACAAATGTGAGTAGTGTTTTATTTATTTATTTATTTATTTATTTTTTTTGCGAAAGTGCATTTTTGATCTAATGCAGTTTAGCAAAAGTGAATTTGACTGTGTACATTTCGATGAAATGTACTTTCGATGCATCAACATATATATATATATATATATATATATATATATATATATATATATATATATATGTATGCATGTATGTATAGGTATGTATATGTGTGTGTGTGTGTGTATGTGTGTATGTGTGTATATGTATATATATATATATATATATATATATATATATATATATATATATATATATGTATATGTACATACATATATATGTAGGTTTACTATAAGATATTAATTACCTAATTTAAACACCGAAATTAATAAAAAAAACAATTTTAAATTAAGGCCGTAAAGCAGTGGTAAATGTCGAATCGTGACATTTTCATCCGATTTACAGAAAAACACAGAATATTTGTGATCCTGCTTTGAATTACAGTTTCCCTGTGTATGTGCATTAAACATCAAACATGATTCCCTTCCTCAAATAGTGATTTCAATCAAGTTCAAGTGCTCTGTAATTCAAAAGATGCAATCCATGTCCCAATAAGCAAAGTGTAATGATAACAGCACAGTTTGTACTGTAATGCCACTGAGATGTAGCACACATTAACGGTAATGGCAGATATGTCAGAATGAGCAATGGTGTGCCATGAATTGTACAAAGCCTAATGGTGTTAGGTCATCACGTTTAGCCAGCAGACATTGTATCATATTTTCTTTGTCAGACAGCCTACGTTTCTTCGGAGATGCTGGCATACAACACAGAAACTTCTGTTTAACATCCTCTAAATGGTTTTGCTCCAAACAAATGATGTGCAGCACATTTGTGATGTACAGTTCCTTTTTACCCAGTAGAGACCTCAGCCTACAGTGCCATCCTTCTGCTGCGTTCTGGCTCCTGGGGTAGCCCATGGTACATGTCTCAGCCTAATTCCAAAAAGGGACATTGAAGAATGGAGGTAGTCTCTCTGAGGTGGAACCCCTCATGCCATACCATCTTGTCCTCCCAAAAATGTAGTTATTTTGGAAGAACTCACATAGCGGGGCACCCCTTTCACCCAGCGCCTCCTCAATAGATGAAAATGTGTCCATAATGTGTTCCTTGCGTATGAAAGCAAGTGCAGGTGTCTGCTTACATAGCAGCGCAAATTGAGTATCTGTGCCATACACCTGTGTCTGGTTAAGCTTCTGGATCTGCCTCCAGATAATTTGGCACAGATGTAACCAACATCCCTTGGCCGTACTGTTAGGTAGATGCTTCATTATGCTGTTCACTGCTCCCTTCTCAAAGTCACTTAGTACCATCCTGGGCTGGAAATTTAGGTGGAAGTCCCCACATAATGCCATTAGTGTTGCCCAGAACTGATCATAGCACTCCTCGCATTTGGACGGTAGGATGGCATACACTACAGGTACTACCTTGCTGTTGCTGGGACCATCCAAGCTGCAGTGAACAGAATATACCTGTTTACACTCCCTGGTGCTAATGGGGAAGGTCCCATCAACAAGAATATACTCAGAACTGCAAAGCAGGCCTAGATTACCCTTTATAGTGAGTAGCACAACATCATAGGTATGGCTGCGGAGTGCATTGTGTTTAATGATGAAGTGGCCCTGCTTCAATGGTATCATCTCCTGGCTCAAATCTTTAAGACTTGTTAGCTTTACTCTGGGATTTGTGCTGTTTCTACTCCTTATCCTACGTACACTCTACACTCTGCTTAAGTGCATCAGTATTGCTCAAGGTGGTCACTACGTCAGTGGACGTGGTTGCCAGGACCTCGGACACAGTCCTACATGGATCCTCCAGAGTCTGTTCAGCATGCCTTTTAATGGTTTCCCATACCCTAGCCTGCTCTACCCTGACCACATGTGGTGCGTGAAAATGGCCAGTGGTTTTCAATAGCCTCTCCTCACCAGCACACTTCTCCGTTATACAACGGCCCTTACACCTCTGCTTTGCCTTCTGAGTGCAACACCAGTAATTCTTCTCAGGGTTACTCTTTAGAAGGTAGTATTGATAACCATCAATACAAAGGATTGGGTGACCTTTCTGTGACTTCACTGTGCTATACAAAGTGCCAATAACACCAGGATAACACCCGTTTGGTTGGTCTGTCATTGTACCTGAGCACACCTACGAATCAACAACAGTACCGTGATTACTAACAGTGAACGTTAATAGTACACTGTGATACAGGCCTGTATCACTTGTATATATCACAAGTATCACGTACACAACCCATGACAAAGAGACTGCAATAACAATGGAATACATCTCCTAATGGACAAACATTATTAAACTACACTTACTGACATGTACCATTTCCCACTACTATTTACAGAGCTGTACAGTCACCTAAGCTGATACATGTATTCTGGCCACCAAAGCCACTGTTAATCACTATAGAGAACACTATACAGGCATCAGATATGCCTCCACAGGTACATAACAGCATGCAGTATGCTTTTCTATTGTGCGCTTCACAACTTTAAAATTAATCCGTGTCAACTATATCACTGCTTCATTCATCAAACGATTCATAGGGAATACTGCATACAGCTGACAGGAATTTTCCTACTATTATGTAAGTAACCTTAAGTATAACTATACACACAGCTGTCACAGCACGCATACCCAATTTGCTGATGCATCTAGTGGCAATGTCAACCACAGATTACACTATTTGCAGAACAACTGATAAAAGTTCAACAACATATACACAGTTTATAAAATTCATTACAGCAAGATGCTTTTCAATGTCACTTAACCCTAATACATTACACCTTGTAGCTGTCACGTTACTATATACAATTAATACTGCCATCAGTATATTAGTAGCACTGTGCTGTTCATAGTGAGCTTTCATAACAGTGTATGACATACTTTAGCGAAATTACTTTCATTGACATTAAACATTCAAACCACCTACTCACATCTCGGTTGTACTCATCCTTCCACACTTCTAAATTACTCTCCTTAGGTCTCCAAATAATCCGTAGGCTGTAAGGCGATAAATCCATGTGTTGCATAATATACATGACTTCAATGATGGTCTTTACGACCGTTAGCTCATTAATTGTGTCATCTATTAGCCCCGCCCTATATTTTCATTTTATTTAGTGCGACGTGCAGATCTTTGTCGCATCCGCATTTTCATCATCACAGCTCATCAGATTTATTAATGTGCCGTTCAGTAGTTCGAAATACTGTCATCAGCGAAGTAATGGATTTGTTCATTTAAATGTGCACTAACATGGCTATTCGACATTGTGAACGACTATCACATGAATGGTAGGTATGTGAACGTCGGATGTTAAGTTGTCAATCTCGCCTTCATTCTTGCTGGATGGGTTCGGAGCCGATCCTCGGCTCCGACTCGGCACTTGCTTAGCTTGAGAACTCCTTTTACCAGCTCGAGGCAACCCTATATCCCATGATGCAAGGCGGGACTACCCCAGATCTCGTTTGCCGCTTAGCGAAAGAGGTCTCCTTTGCCAGCTGAGGTAAGTAATTTTCTTGTCAAAAGAGAAAAAAAGCTTAGTTAGGGATTTATTTCCCCCTTGTTTCCTTTTTTATAGTCTGTAGTGTGTTACAGCCCACCCTATTCCCTTATAATTCAAAACTTTTTATTTCCTTTGGTAATAGTATAAAAGTTTAGTTAGGCCTAAACCCCAATGGTTAATCCCTTCCTGTGTGTTGTGTGTTAGGGGATTAATTGTGTGTGTTTGTTGGGGTTTGTGTGTGACTTCCTCCTAGGATTATGTCAAAGGAAGGCAAGGTCTCAGGCTTCAAGAAGTGTGACTCGTGCTGTCAGAAAATGTCTCTGACAGACGGTCACACTTCTTGTGTTTACTGCCTGGGGCCTTTGCACCTGCAGGACTCCTGTGCTTTGTGTCACTCTTTTAGCCAGAGAGTCCTGCAGGAACGGAGGAATAAGCTAATCCTCCATGGCTTACTTAAGCCAGAAGGTTCTCCCTCTAAAACAGGGTCTGGGAAACCTTCTAAGCCACCGAAGGTTCAGGCTTCAGTATCCAAGCCTCCTCCGGTGGCTCCGGCTCTGTCGGAGCCGACATCGGCTCCAGCTGGAACCGATCTATCTGCTTCAAAAGTAATGGGTTCGGCACCGACTGGTTCCGACACCCGGTCTACTGTGGCCTTGTCGGCTCCGGCTGGAGCCGACACCTTATCCAGCATCAGAGCCGAGAAACCTTCGGCTCCATCTGGAATTCAGGGGACTTCGGCTCCGATGACTTCGTCGAAGAGATCTCGGTCCCCTTCGTTGCAGAGTATCCACTCGGCTCCGGGGTCTCCTCTTTTGTCGGAGCGGAGCCATTGGAGCCGATCTTCGAGATCTTCCAGGCTGTCTGACCACGACTTAGAGAGGGTGGTAAGCAGGCTGTTGAAGTCGCAGGCACTGGCCCAAATGCTCCATAGCCCGTCTCAACAGACTTCGGCTATTGTCTCACCGCTTGAACTTCCTCTTCCGACTCCACACCAGAGTTCGGAGCCGGAGCTTCTCGGGACAGCGACTGTTTCAGCGCCGGAGCCGATACATCCTTCGGCTCTGTCGTCCTCGGCTCCGATCTCCTCTTTGAGGCCTTCCTTGGAGGGATCCGGTCGTCGGGTTTCCCTTGTCGGCTCTGAGGGGGCTAGTGGCATCGGACCCTTGTCCGACCCCGCTCTCCCTCTCGGGGCTTTG
This sequence comes from Protopterus annectens, assembly GCF_019279795.1. NCBI lineage: Eukaryota > Metazoa > Chordata > Ceratodontiformes > Protopteridae > Protopterus > Protopterus annectens. The sequence continues at coordinate 1,931,485,870 of NC_056731.1, forward strand.
GCTTTGGTAAGCTCGGCACCGACATCGGCCTCGGAGCCTTCCCTCTCAGTGGAACCGGGAATTCCTGTATCCTCGGATCGGGGATATTCCGGCCTCCCGGGGAGGGGAGCCTTTGAGGTGATGAGGAGTGTCCTGGCCTCTGAGCCAGGTCAGTGGTCCATCCCTCTAGCTCCTCCCTCCTCAGTGCCTGTAGACACCTCTTGCCAGCCTCTTGCTCTCAGGACCAGGGATCCATCGCCCCAGGTTTCCCCATTGGGAATTTCCTCCTCTTCCGAAGTTTCTCCTGATCCGGCAGGTGAACCCCCTCGGAAGAGGACGTGTAAGAGGAAACACACAGACTCCCCGAGTCTACTACATCGGATACCGACTTAGATGAGTCGGAGGGTTCTCCACGATCCCCCTCTGAGGAGGTCTCCTTTTCAGACATCCTTGAGCTCCTCAAACAGAGGGGGAATTGGCCATCCATTGATCCCTCCGAGGATGAGTCGGTATACTTGGAGGCTTTTGGATCCCGACCCTCCACCTCCTGGGTGTCTCCGCCTTTCGACCCACTTATGCAGGTAGTGGCTCGGAAGGCGTGGGCAGCTCCAGATTCTGTGGAACCTGTCCCCAGGAGACCATCCAAGTTTATCACGGCCCCTACGGACAAACAGTTTCTTTCCAAGGGCGTCTCTGTGGATGCTATGGTGGTGGCGGCCACTAAGAAGGAACTGGCAGATCCTTCAGTACCTGTCCATCCTCCTAACAAGGCTTCTAGGACCATGGACTGGTATGATAGCCGGATGTTGTCTTCAGCGACCTTTGCTATGCGTTCGCTGAACTACCTTTGTCACTTCACCAGGCTTCAAAGAGATATTCTCAAGGAACTGGGTGAAGTGGTCCAGGATCCTTCTGCTGCTGGGGCTCAAGAAAAGATTGCCTCACAGCTAGCAATCCTGAATTCTATCCAACTCCTCCATGCGGCTCATATCCTATGCAGCCGATGGAGCGAGCAGGCCGCAGGCACAGGAGTTGCTCTTAGGCGCCAAGCCTGGATGCGGCTTTGTAATTTTATGGACCCTTTTAAGGCGTCCTTCACTAATACCCCTTTGATGGTTCGGCTTTGTTCGGACCTCAGGTGAAGGATACCTTGACCAGGTGTGAGCAGGACGGTAAAACTCTTTCTGCCGTTGGAGTCCATTTTTCCACTCCTTCTAGACCATATCCCAAGGGTCAGAAGGGGGAAGATGTGGTTCATAAAGCCCAAGGAGCTACACCGGACACACGTGGTCAGTTTACCCCCAGAGGCAGAGGGGGTAACAATAATAGACACCGCCCTAGAGGCAGGGGGGGTCCTCAGAACCAGGGCAACAGGGAGTCTCTTCCTGAGAAGCCCTTTCAGCATCCCTGAGGTGTTGCCCGACTGTCCACCCTTGGAGGCAGTCAGGGGAAGGATTTCGCTGTACCCAGTAGCCTGGCAATCCCTATCACAAGATATGTGAGTACAGTCGATCATATCCGAGGGTTACAAAATCCCTTGAAGGTATCCTGTACCTCAACAATCCCTTCCAGACATCTCACCCGGTCAAAGGGATTTGGCAGAACAGGAGGTTTCAAAGCTCCTAGAAAAAAGAGCCGTCCAGACTGTGCCGGCAGACCAGGTAGGATCCGGCGTCTACTGAGATTCTTTTGGTCCCCAAAAGGACGGGAGATTGGAGACCAATATTAGACCTGAGCAGTCTAAACAGATTTGTCAAGAAGGCAAGATTCGGATGGTCACGCTTCAGTCCATTCTGCCCTTTCTGGGCAAGGACAACTGGATGTGCTCTATAGACCTTCAGGACGCGTACTATCACATAAAGATTCACAGGCGCCAGAAGGTTTCTCCGCTTCGGTTAGGGACCAGTCATTACCAATTCAGAGCCCTGCCCTTTGGCCTCACTTCAGCCCCCAGAGTGTTTACCAAATGCATGGCAGTGGTCACAGCTCATCTGAGACGTCAAGGATTCCAGGTGTTTCCTTATTTGGACGACTGGCTCCTCTCCGCCACCACCAGGTGTCAGCTTCTTCAGACCAGAGACTACACTCTACAGCTTTGCAGGAGTTTGGGAATTTCAGTAAATTTGAAAAATCTTCTCTGCTGCCTTGCCAATCTATCACCTTTATAGGCGCAGAATTAAACACCGTCAAAATGTTAGCCAGACTAACAGATCAAAGAATTCTGGACATCCAAAATTGTTCAGATTCTATTGCAGAGCAACAAGGTCAAAGCCAGATTTATACTGAAGGTTCTAGGTCTTATGGCTGCGGCCATTGTTGTACTACCACTGGCTCGCTTCCACATGCGTCTTCTGCAGTGGATGCTATTCACGCAGTGGTCGCATCAGTCTCCGATGAGGCACGAAATCTTAGTCACACAGTCGTGCAGAACTCATCTGAATTGGTGGATATCTTCCCCTCTTCTTCATCTGGGCCGACCCTTTGTTTCCCCTCCTCCAGTTGCCACAGTCACTACGGATGCCTCTCTGATCGGGTGGGGGGGGCATTATCAGGGCAGGATGGTCCACGGGACGTGGCAACCCATAGAATACCATCTGCACATAAATGTCCTGAAGATGAGAGCGGTGCTTTTAACGTTGCAGGCCCTCAACGACTTTCTTCCCACGGGGACTATTGCAGTACAAACGGACAACATGTCCATGGTCTGCTACATCAACAAGCAGTGCGGGACCAGGTCCTATCCGTTGTGTCGAGAAGCTCTCAGACTTTGGCAATGGGCAATCTCCTCTCATCGGTTTCTGATAGCAACGCACATCCCCGGCAGGTCCAACCTCTTGGCGGACAGGCTGAGCAGATCCATTCTGATGCCTCACGAGTGGTGTCTCAATCAATCTGTAGTGGATCAGATTTTTCTGAAGTGGGCACTCCTTGTTGCGATCTTTTTGCTACTCCTCAAAACAACAAGTGCCCCGATTTTTTTCACACTCTTTCCCCTTCCAGGCCAACCCCTGAGAGACTCTCTAACCCAGGATTGGCCCCGGGGACTTCTGTATGCTTTTCCTCCTTTTCCCTTGATTCCACAAGTCATTCAGAAAGCCACCGTTTTGAGGGCCAAGTTGATTCTCATTGCCCCTTATTGGCCTCGACAAATTTGGTTTCCGTCTCTGCATCATCACCTTCTGGTGCAGCCCTGGCATCTGGACCCAGTTCCGGATCTCTTGATCCACCAGTCGGGTCAGCAGCACCGGGCCATTCATTCTCTCAACCTCACTGCTTGGTTGCTCCACTTCCTTCCCTAGCCAGGCTTCCGATGATCTCTGACTCTGTCAGAGACATCTTAGTGTCTTCCTTAAAGTCGTCCACTAGGACTGTTTATGCTAGCAAGTGGCAACGTTTTTCTATTTGGGCAAATTCCAGGAATATTGATCCCTTTACTGCTCCTGTACATTCTGTTTTAGATTTCCTGGCGGAGGTTTTTCATTCAGGATCCTCGTCATCTACAGTTAAAGTACAACTGGCTGCTATTTCCAAGTATCATGTTGGCTTGCATGACAATAACATTATGTCTCATAGGCTATGCAAGGCCTTTCTGAGAGGAGTTTTTCTCCTAAAGCCGCCTATAAAGCATCCTCCTCCGCAATGGGATCTAAACTTAATGTTGGCATCCTTGATACTACCTCCCTTCGAACCGTCTGCTTCATGTTCTTTGAAGTTATTGACCTGGAAAACTATATTCTTACTGGCTGTCACTTCAGCAAGAAGGGTTTCCGAGATTCAAGCTCTCTGCATTCGTTCCCCTTACTTGGTTTTTCATAAGGACAGGGTATCTTTAAGAACGAACCCTTCCTTTCTCCCCAAAGTTGTGTCTCAAACCAATATTAACCAATCTATAGATTTACCAGTCTTCTTCCCAAACTATTCCGACAGAGCTGAACAGAAGCTTCATTTTTTGGATGTCCATCGTCAGCTCAGGTACTATTTACATAGAACTAAACAATTCAGAAAATCAGACCAATTATTTGTCTCCTATGCAGAAAACAGGATAGGTCTTCCAGTTTCTAAAGTGACCTTATCCAGATGGTTGACTTCCACCATTTCCTTTGTGTACTCTCTCAGAGGCAAGCAGCTATCCTCTAAACCAAAAGCACACTCAACCAGGAGTCTACCCACTTCTGCAGCCTTTCAGGATAGACTACCCATTGATACTATTTGTGCTGCAGCTACTTGGGCCACTCCTCATACCTTTGTCTCTCATTACAAGTTAGATTCGGCCTCCAGAGACAGGGCCAGTTTTGGTTCCACAGTTCTCAAGAGTCTGTTCCATTGAGCCACCCGGGATACAGGTGCTAGGGACGCGGTCCCATCCAGCAAGAATGAAGGCGAGATTGATAACTTAACATTTAGAAGTTATGTACCTACCATAACGTTCCATGTTAGTTGTCTTCTCTCGCCTTCTTTCTTGCGTCCCTCCCTCCTTCCCCCTGGCCTGGACAGATCTTGAAGAGTTTCCTCTTCTCAGGTTGTTCCCTCCTGAGTCTTCAATGGAAGAGTCCTTTGTTAGGAATTTTTGTGTCCTAGTTCTACTAGGTTAGTCCTTAGCAGGGTATGTTAGCTACCAAACGAGATCTGAGGTAGTCCCGCCTTGCATCATGGGATATAGGGTTGCCTCGAGCTGGTAAAAGGAGTTCTCAAGCTAAGCAAGTGCCGAGTCGGAGCCGAGGATCGGCTCCGAACCCATCCAGCAAGAAAGAAGGCGAGAGAAGACAACTAACATGGAACGTTATGGTAGGTGCATAACTTCTAATTTTATCATAGTAAACTGTGTGTGTGTGTGTGTGTGTGTATATATATATATATATATATATATATATATATATATATATATATATATATATATATATATAAATATAATATATGCACACATACAGGTACGAGAGAGAAAATCCCTCAGTCTGTCATGTGATATTTTTTCACTTTCTTGAAGTGCTCCTTTCTTCATTTTGTCATTTCAAAGGTATAGCAAACAATCATGGCTGAGCAAATCTAGGTAATGTGTTTTGTAGTAAATCATATTTTTGCTTGCTCATAACTTTCTGTAGCAAAACAGCATGTCTGTTTCTGTTCTTGCCTTTTTATGTCCTTGCCTTTTTCTGTCTTCCTTAATTTATTGCTGGCTTGTCCCCATTTCCTCTACTTAATACGTGTATCTTTGTTTCCTCTCTTGAATCTTAACTGCAGGATTTCCCCTTTTGCATATTCCTTCTCTTGTTTGTCATGCCTCCAAGTGGTCTGAGTTGCTTAGTTGTTTTAACACACAACCAAAATATCAAGAAAAGCAAGGCAACAAAAACCCGAAATTGGTTTTCTGAGAGAAGCCAAGTCCCCACTCTGTAGTATCAACTCTGCAGTTGATCCCCCACCATGCCCCAAGATTCTCACTACACCTTTCTAAACATACTGGAAAATATTAAGATACAACCAAACACCCTAATACTGGGTGATTTCAACTATCCTGCCATTAACTGGGAAAACTACTCGTGTACCAACTCCTTTGCCCAACCGTTCTTGGAATTCATAAATTCCAGCGCCCTGGATCAGCTAATCCATAGTCCCACCAGGGGCTCCAGTATCCTAGACCTGGTCATTACCAGCATGGGAAATCGATGCTCTACACCTATGGTCACCCCCTCGTTGGTCAGGTCTGACCGTAAGCTATTCACCCTTAACATCCACATCCTACCCCCACCCCACAGTAACGAAACCTCCATAAAAAACTTCTCCAAAGCCATCTTCATGCTACTCAAGTCAGAATTGGCAAACTTCATGACACCCATGCAGACGGAAACTGAAAGTCCTTCTGCTGAATCCTACACTAAGGCACTGTACGAGCACATCCACTCATGCATGAATCTTGCCATTCCAAATAGAACGAAGATGCTCTCATCCAAAAAAAGGAAGCCAATCTGGTGGTCCGCTGCTATAAACAAACTTTACAACAAAAGGAAGAAACTGTTGCAGAAAAGAGGAAAATCCCAGGATGCAAAAAAACTCCCTTACCAGCCTCAGTAAGAAGCTGAGATCCCTCATAAAATCCTCCAAAGCTAGTTATGAAAATAAAATTGCCAAAGATTCCAAAGACCTCCACAAGGCATTCTATAACCATGTCAAGAATCTAAATGGCAATGCTCAGATCTGCTCTGAGCTACAACAGAATGGCATTAAATATACTGATCCCAAGGATATTGCCAGTATCCTGGCAGATCAATTCAGTGCCAGCTTCACCCCCCTCTCACCCCCTAAACGGCCCATTTCAATGCCGGAAGATTGCCAAATTCTGGTAATAACGGCCACACAGGTAAAAAAATGCACTCTCCAAAGCTAAGAATACAGCATCAGTGGGACCAGATGACATCCTGGGCTGTGTATTACATGAACTACAAAAAGAACTGGCACCTCACCTAAGTGTCATGTTTAATCATAGCCTCACCTCAGGTTTCGTGGCTACTGAGTGGCACACAGCTACAGTTATCCCACTCCACAAGGGGGGATCCACCTTGAATCTCTGGAACTACCGGCTCATCAGTCTGACAAGCCTGATCTGCAAGGCCATGGAACGTATCATCATGGAACTTATAAACAAAGACATTGGCAAACTTCAAACACTGGACCCCACACAGTTTGGTTTCATGAAGGGCCGATCTTGTCTCCTGAACCTGATTGACTTCTTTGAATCGGTCTCCAGAGCTGTGGACGAGGGTAAGGCGGTCCACACAGCCTATCTGGACCTCGCCAAGGCCTTTGACACCATCCCCCACTCTGAAATCATAGATAGACTTACTAAGCTGGGCATTAATCCCTATGTCACTTGATGGGTTGCCATCTGGCTTACTGACAGAACCCACACTGTAAAAGTAGCCAACTCCAAATCCATCTCCAGACAAGTGGAGTACCTCAGGGTTCAGTCCTGGGACCGCTCTTGTTTGGCATCTACTTCTCTGAAGTACAGGCCAATAGTAAGGGACTCTGGCTAACAAAGTTCGCAGATGACTGCAAACTGGGAGCCGCCATTATTTTTTTTATTGTATTTATTTATTTATTTTACATTTGTTGACCAGGATAGTCCGACTGATACATGTCCATTTTCAGCGGAGGCCCGAGGAGAAAAGCTCCAACATAGTCTCATTGACAAATAGTAACATATTAGAGTTTAAGATAGAAAAGAATAAAAAGCAATTTACATACTACATACTACCACAAACTACCTTGCTCTAACAAACACAACATACGACAGTTCATTATACAGATCTTTAAAAACATGCTAGCGAAATAATTAAGATAGATTATAGATTAGAGTTTGGCTAATATACAATGTACATGTTTTGGGTTACATATCCCCACCCTAGGTTGTCCTTTTGGGCCTGAGAAATTAGTATGGCCTTGGTTTAACGAAGAGGCGCTAGTCTGGGTTTGAGCATGGACAAAGCCAATGTGACTTAAAATGGAGATGTCCTTCATGGATGCATCTGCAGTCATAACAAATGGGTTGTCCTGTCGTCAGGCAGCCCTTCGGTCGGCCGGATTCCAAAGTCTGGGTCCGGCTTCGGCTGATGTCGCACTTCACCCGACGTCATCTCTGCTGGTCTTCGGGTATAAAGGCATCAGCCGACGCCATTTTCCTTAGTCTTTCTTGCCGCGTGGCGCCCGAAGCAGAAGCTGTTCGCAAGTGCCGGTCGGTCAGATCCAGAGATTACTACTACCGAATACTACTTTGAAGACTTCTAAAAGCTAAGTACCCCGTTGGGGACTCTTTCTTGCCTCAGCCGATGTCAGAAAAAGTCAATAACTGTTTAACTTGTGGGAAACAAATACCTCATAAAGATTTCCACTCTTACTGTCTGCCTTGCTTAGGCCCAGACCACGACGTAGCAGCCTGTTCGGCCTGTGCTTCCTTCAACCGACGAACGCTAAGGCGTCGGTCGGAGTTTGCTGAACAGTTTTTCGGCTCAGACTTTGCGTACATTATGCCGTCGGATCCTCCGACTACCCAAATTGTTAAAAAACGCAAGGAAAAAGACCGACACTCGCGGTCCGCGGTTTCGGCCGAAACCACGGTTAAGCAAGCCGCGAGTGTCTCGGTTTCAGCTGAAACCGAGAAAACTGGTCAATCTTCAGCCGAATCCATGACTACTACTGAGGCCCCCGCTACTTTACCTGAATCGGCCTCAGAAATTTTACCTACAACTGTGGCTTCTAGTGAGTTATCAGACACCATCCCTTTGGATGTCTCTACCCCAGCATGTGGTGCTGCTAGACCCCCTGCAGCCATGTCTATCAAGGCCTTTGCCAGGGCTAAAGCAGCCAAATCTGCTAAGTCAGTGCCTGTTAAACCTCCCTCACACAGGCCCACTTCCAGTTCACAAATGCTTACTCTGGCAGAAGATTTAATATCCTTAATTAGGGGATCCCAATCTCACCCAGACAGGGCCTCTCAGCCCCCAGAGAAGAGACCTAGAACAGAGCCCCCCGAGCCAGTGTCCTCTGATGATTCTGCGGATGACTCCGACATTACAGAACAGCCAGAGGATCCTTTCTCTACTTATGAAGACTCTGATGCGGAAGAATCCATTCCAGCTGCCTCTCCACCAGAGGAATTTTCCTTTGGGGAAACCTTACATGCCATGAGAGAGCAATTCCAATGGCAGGGACAAGATTTCTCAGATTCAAGAAAAAGGCTTAGGACTTTTCTGCACTTACCACAACATAGGCCCTTAGCTATTCCTCCTGTTTTGCCTGTTGTGGATGATGCATTTAATGATGTCTGCACTGCTCCTGATTCTTTACCTCCAGCCCCTGCCAAACCTGATAGATTTTACAGGGTACCAGACACTCATCACCACCTATACAAGGCCCCACTGGCAGACCCAAAACTATTTCCCAGGGGCCTAAGGCAGTAACCTCGACCACAGCAAAAAACCCTATTCCTTCAGAAAGGGAAGCCAGGTCTTTAGACAGATGGGGTAAAAAAGTTTACACTTCTGCTACTCTCTCAGCTAGAGCTTTAAACTGTCAGTTTCACATGATCCAATACCAAGAGTTTATGCTTGATCAGTTAACTAAAAAACTAACCTCTGATGAATCTATAGATAAGAAATATGTATTAGAAATGGTGAATAACATACAACAGGTTAGTAACCATTCCTTAAAATGTGGCTATGATGCACTGGAGGCTTCATTTAGATCAGCCATGACTGGCACAGTGATAAGAAGACATGCATGGTTGAAAGAGCAGGTCTTACCGGATCATGTTAAAGCTAAGCTATTAGATGCTCCTATGGATAAGGCCAGTTTATTTGGTACACCTGCCCAGGAGGTAATGAAGAAAATGGAAGAAAAGGCAAAATCTGTACAAACAGTTAAAGATTTCTTACAGGTTCAGCCCCAAGGTTTAGCAGGAACTGGCCTGCCAAAATTGGTCCTTTCCTGACTCCACAAGATCCCAAAGGGGCAGGAATAGACGCTCAGAGGCAGAAATCAATCCAGAGGAGGTGCCTACAGAGGACGACAGTGGCAAGGTAATAACAGAGGCACAGACACGACCACTACCACTGCAACAGGACAATCACAGTGACTTGGCTCTAACTCCGCCTACCAGGGAGCAAATAGCAGCACCATTAGGCGGAAAGTTAGCCTTATTTTGAAAAATTGGCACTATATCACAAAAGACAAGTGGATTTTGCAAACCATAGACCAAGGCTACCGGTTCCACTTCCACACCTTACCAGTCAAAGAGGAATGCCAAACCTGCCTCCAAATCAAAAATAGAAGCTCTACAACAGATAAGGCAATTAACAAAGATGAGAGCTGTGGAAAGAGTACCAATAACAGAACAGGGCAAAGGATTCTACTCCAGACTCTTCCTAGTACCAAGAAAAGAAAAAGCTGGAGACCTATTCTCGACCTGTCCATCTTAAACACATACATCATTGTCCCAAAATTCAAAATGCTGACCCTACAGCAACTTCTTCCATGCTGGGCAAGGAGTGTTGGCTGGTAACTCTAGATCTCAAGGAGGCATACCTGCACGTCCCCATTCGACCAAATTGCAGAAGATACCTCAGATTTCTTGCAGGATCAGAGCATTATCAATTCTCAGCATTGCCCTTTGGCTTATCTACTGCCCAGAGTATTCACAAAATGCCTGGCATCAGTAATCGCCACTGCAGACTACAGGAATCCAAATTTATCCATACCTGGACGACTGCCTGCTACAAGCGGACAACAAAAGCAAGCTGACAACAGATTTACAAAGGGTCATTTACTTGCTACAAGCCCTGGGATACACAGTCAATTTACAAAAGTCAAGGCTGATACCATCCCAAACAAGAACATTCTTGGGCGGAATTGGACACAGTAAAACAAATGGCATTCCTAACTGCAGAAAAACAAAAAACTCCCTCTTTACTTCTTGGCATTAACAAAACAGAACAAACTAACAGCAAGAAAAGTTCTGCAGGCCTTGGGCTTCATGGCATCATGCATAATCTTGGTCCCACATGCCAGACTGCATATGAGAAAACTACAGTGGTACCTAAAGAATTTATGGTCCCAACACAGGCACAGTCTAGAAGCAGAAATACCACTAATCCCATGCCTAAAACAGGAGTTCCTATGGTGGGCTCAAGCATGCCAGTCAAACCCAGGCCTACCCTTCCACAACTTTCGAACAAGCCAAACCATCGCAAAAGACGCCTCAGACCTAGGATGGGGGGCGCACATGCTGGACAAATGCGTACAAGGATTGTGGACTCAGGACCAGCTGCACCTGCACATAAACCAAAAAGAAATGCTGGCAGTAAAACTGGCAATCCAAAAATTCAGACCATTCCTCAAAGAAGGACATTTGATGATAAGGACAGACAACACCACAGTCATGTGGTACATCAACAAGCAGGGAGGCACTCATTCATACCCCCTATGCAGAATGACTTTGGACCTTTGGAATCTGGCACTCGGCTACAACATCCAGTTACAGGCAATATTTGTACCGGGAAAGGAGAACACTCTAGCAGACATGTTAAGCAGAACCATCTCGGATGCTCACGAATGGATGCTACACCCGGACATCTTCAAGACCATCATAAAGAAATGGGGAATGCCACAAATAGATCTATTCGCTTCTCCTCTCAATCACCAGCTCAAAAAATTCTGCACAAGGACATTCCACCCACTTGCATGGAAGGTGGATTCGCTCTCCTTCAGCTGGAAAGGTCTGACAGCATATGCATTTCCACCTCTTCCCTTGATACACAGGGTATTACTAAAAATCAAGGAGGAACGTCCAAGGATAATCCTGATAGCTCCGAACTGGCCAAGACAACACTGGTACCCATTGCTGAGGAGCATGTCTCGGGAGAAAATGTGGACAATACTCCTGATGCCTTTGATGTTAACTCAGAACAACTACAGCATCATGCATCCAAACCTAAAAACTTTGCAACTGACTGCCTGGAACATCACATAGCTGCAACTAATCCAGATCTTTCCCAAAGGGTTAAAGACATTATCCTTGAAGCCCGCAGACCTTCAACAAGAAGGAACTATGCAGGAAAATGGAAAAGGTTTGTCATTTGGAGTGCTGAAAGAGGAAAAGATGTGTCGAGTATAGATATTGCTAACATTCTGGTGTATTTGGCAGAGCTTCTACATACAGGCCTGTCCTATTCCTCCATCAAGATACATGCATCAGCTATTTCAGCAGAATACAGCTTTGATCCACCTGTCTTTTCACATCCTCTACTCAGGCAATTCCTCAGAGGGATCAAGAATGTAAAACCTCCTAGGAAACCACCATTACCAGCATGGGACTTGAACTTTGTGCTAGAAAAGTTGACACTCCCTCCGTTTGAACCAGCAGCAACAGCAGATCTACAGCACCTGTCATGGAAAACTGCTTTCCTACTGGCAATTACCTCAGCAAGGAGGGTTTCTGAACTTCAGGCCTTAATGGCAGTACAACCCTTCCTAATCTTCCATCAAGATAGGGTGTCCATGAGAACTAATCCTACATTTATGCCTAAGGTGGTATCCAGAGTGTCTTTAAACCAGGCAATCCACCTACCTACCTTCTTCCCCAATCCACAAAACAGAGGGGAAAGAATGCTGCATACCTTGGATGTACATAGACAGCTACGCTACTACCTGGACAGAACCAAAAGTAACAGAAAAACTGACCAGCTTTTTGTAGCCTATGCAACAGGAAGGGAAGGAAAAGCAATTTCCAAACAGACAATCTCCAAATGGATAGGAAATTGCATACGATTCTGTTACTCCTACCATGGAAAACCAATTCCACAGAACATAAGGCCTCATTCTACAAGGGCTACAGCCACTACCACAGCTTTCTTACGAGGAGTGGCAACCAAGGACATTATGGAGGCGGCTACTTGGACCTCCATGCATACATTTGCCAAGCATTATAATTTACCTCTGTATTCTAGATCCCGAGCAGGGTTTGCCACTGCTGTACTGCAAGGGATCCTAACCACACCATAATTTTTCTTCCTCCTCCCTAGTTGGCTATGGTATTCTACCCATTTGTTATGACTGCAGATGCATCCATGAAGGACATAGTACAGTTTTGTACCTACCATAAATGTAGATGTCCGAACTGGATAGCATCTGCAGTCAGGATTACCCTCCCTCCTTCCCTCTGTGGAACTCCTAGGGTATTTACCCTCCTAATAGCTAGCTGGGGGTCTCTTATGGTGTATTTGTTTGTATATATGTACATACATGCTTATTTTTGTGTTTGCCTTCTATCCTTTTGGAAACATTGGCATTTATCCAAAATTTAGCCTTCCAAGAGGGCAACTGGCATCTGGGGCAAGAAACACTGAGGAAAATGGCGTCGGCTGATGCCTTTATACCCGAAGACCAGCAGAGATGACGTCGGGTGAAGTGCGACATCAGCCGAAGCCGGACCCAGACTTTGGAATCCGGCCGACCGAAGGGCTGCCTGACGACAGGACAACCCATTTGTTATGACTGCAGATGCTATCCAGTTCGGACATCTACATTTATTGTAGGTACAAAACTGTACTTTTTAGACTCTTTTTGAATTGAGCTGGGGAAGTAATAAGCATGAGGTTGTTGGGGAGGGAGTTCCATATTTTTCCAATGGCATTAGCGAACAGAGCATCACCGCCTAAGTTGTGGGATTTGAATGTTTGGACAAGGAGTCTGTTTGATGAGCGAAGGCAGCTTAGATTGGTGTAAGGAAATATTATATTTTTCAGTGCAGGAGTGTTATCTGGTTGTTTAAGAATTTTAAATGCTTCTATGAGTTGGTTCAGCTGGAGAAGGTTTGGGAATTCTATCCAGCCAAGTTTTTTCAGGTTAAAGCAGTGGTGTGTTCTATAGGGCAAGCCAGTTACAAATCTGGCAATATGATTATAACATGAGAGTTTGTTCAGGTCAGATTTGTTAAGGTTAGTAAGCACGGGAGAGGCATATAGAAGGGTAGAGAGAAGGTGTGAGCGGGCAGTGGCCACTTTGGCCACTGGGGTTAGGAAGGTTTTTGTCTTGTGTAAGGACCCGAGTTTCTTGTTTACGGACTTAATGGTTTGGGTTATATGCATATCAAATCTAAGTTTATTGTCAATGAGAACTCCCAGTAGCTTTGTGTAGGAGTCTGGGAAGATGATGGTACCATTGTTGGATTGTATAGTAAAATGTGTAGGAGGGGATTTATTCGTTGGGTAGAAGAGAAGTAGCTTGGTTTTGTTTGGGTTTAAGATCAGATGGTGATCTGCGAGCCAGTTTTCGACTGTGGTAAAACTGAGCTGGGTTGTAGCTAGTAGGTTTGCTAGAGAGTCATCGGAACATATTACAGTTGAGTCATCTGCGTACTGAATACAGGTGGCGTCAGGGATAACTGTATGGAGGTCATTTATAAAGACTGAAAAGAGAAGAGGTCCTAATATGGAGCCTTGAGGAACTCCTATGGTATTTGGTAACAGGCAAGAGAGCTTATTCTGCCACAGTACTGCTTGTTGTCTACCAGAGAGGTAGGCATGAAACCAGTCAAGAGCTGTGTTGTCAAGGTACAGGGTTTTCAGAGTGTGGAGAAGTAGCTGGTGGTTCACCATGTCGAAGGCTTTCGACAGGTCCAGAAAGAGAGCTGAGGATATTTTTTTGTTCCGGTTATGGTTGATTTTATCGGTAAAAGAGAGGAGGGCAGTGGCCGTGCTGTGATGAGGTCTAAATCTATGTTGAGAGTTGGTCAGTAGTTTATTCTGGGTGAGATAGTACATTAGTTGTTTGTACACACACTTTTCCATGATTTTGGCAAGTGGTGACAGTATGGCTATTGGCCTATAGTTCGATAGTTCTGTGGATGAGCTACCTTTATGGAGTGGTATAACATAGGATATTTTCCATATTGAGGGGATTGTGGCCTCTGTTATGGTTCTATTGATTAGGATCGAGATAGGATAGGTTATGACATCTGCAGCTATTTGCAGATATTCAGCTGGGAGTAGATCTGCAGAAAGGGTAGTTGGCTTTTGCTTCTTCAGTAGGGATCTGATAAAGGATGTGGAGATAGGCTGAAGGTTAAAGGAGAGTAGTGACTTGGGCATAGCATTTTTTAATGTGGAGCAGGGGGGAGGTAGTTGGTTGGCTAAGGACTGAATAGTCTCGGTAAAGAAAGTATTAAAGGTATGCTACTTCTTCTGGGCTTTTACCACATAATGTCCCAGGGGTAGGAGTGGAGGATTTACCTGGATGGAGAAGATTATTTAAACCTGCCCAGAACTTCTTAGGGTTGTTTTGATTTTTATGTTGCAGATGGCAGAAGTAGTTTTCTTTGTCAAGTGTGATGGCTTTTTTAGTCTCATTTCTTAGTAGTGGAATTTAATGCGATCTAGGGGTAACTTGGTAGTGCGCCATTTGTCCCATGCTTTATCTCTAAGTGTTATTTTGGATTTGGACTCTGTTGTTAGCCAGGGTGCTATTCGTATTTTAGTTTTGATTGACCGTTTTGGCACCTGAGAGTCAAGTATGTTAAGAAATGTGTCATTAAAGAGAGTCACTGCCTCGTCTAGGGGAAGTTACTTTAGCTATGACCAGTTACAGGACTTGAGTTCCGTTTGAATATTTGTAGGCTCAAAATTTTTCTCGTTTCTGACGAACCTATAAATGGGCAGTCTAGCGCTGATGGTTTTGTCTTTCATTATGTATGTGACCCAGGTGATCACTAAGATCGTTGGGGAGAGTCCCAGACATATACTTATGGGGGAGACTATTGGTGAGTATCCAATCAAGAATACTCTCTTTTTGGTTGGAATTTCCTGATGTTCTTCGTGTTTCACTGTTGCGGTCATAACTGTAGGGTGCTCCTGCCGGTTAAGAATGTTCTCCATTGTTTCTGAATTGTTCCCAGGGGGGATATATATCTCAATTAGATTTATGCTTTTTTGATTGTTTAGTTGTAGTTTTAGAGCTAATAATTCAGCATTGGAGACCTGGGGTGGTTGAATGGGATTAATTATGATGTTAAGTGTGCTTTTGTATAGGACAGCTATCCCACCACCCCTTTTCTTTATGCACTCAACCCTGAGTATGTTGTTCCCGGGTGGCAGGATCTCATTATCTTTGGTTAATGGCTTAAGCCAGGTTTGTGATAGACACATTATGTCAGGGAGGTAAGTTGCTAACACTGCATGTAGGTTATGTACCTTGTTGTTTATTGAATCCCCAAATGATGTGGATACTCTACAAAAGGGCCTTACAGAAACATATGCTTGGTGCCAGAGCCATGGGCTCAAGCTCAATGCCAAGAAATGTATAGTTATCCCCTTTGGGAAAAAACATTTACCCGTGAATTACCACATAGGTGGCAGTACACTAAACACCAAAAGTGTGATAAGAGACTTGGGGACACAGGTGGACAGTGGTCTCACCCTCTATAACCACATCGCCACAATAGTCAAGAAATCCTTCTATGTATCACACCTCATCACTAAGGGCTTTTCATCCAGAAAAAAGGAGGTCATTGTCCCACTGTACTCATCCCTCATTAGACCCATTATAGACTACAATGCCTCGTTTGGTATGTACCTCTCAAGACATATGCAACAACTGGAAAGGCTGCAGAAATACCTCACTAAAAGAATCACAGGCCTAAAGCAGATGCCCTGTGCTGACCGCCTTAAAAATACTCCAGCTATACTCTGTCTCATATCGTCTACTCAGAGGCGATCTCTGCTTAACATACAAGGCCATGTCAAACCCAGAGCTGTTGGACATGTACACTTAAAGAAATCCCAATTCCTCAGAGCCACACACTCCAGGGATCTAAACCTTGTCATCACAATAAACAAAGCATGCTGGAGGGATAGGTTCCTGACCAAGAGACTCCCCAGACTCTGGAATAGACTGCCCATACATGTCAAGCAGAGCGCCTCTTTGGCCCTTTTCAAAAGGAACCTTAACAATTGGATGGGTGAAAGGAAATGCACCCCAGGGAACATGCCAGTCGACCTGCTAGACAGGGGTCCAGGGAAGTAAATAGTGTGGGAAGAAATAGCCAGGGAATTGTTATGGCTAGGCTTGTATAGGCCCTAGGGCTGATAGCCTAGTACCAGCCTATGAACCTATGAACTTTTAAGGTTTGCTTTTGGCTGTTGGTCAGCTTCGCCATGGAGTATATTATGGTCCATCCCTGTTGCCATATCACATGATTGTAGTTTTGTACTGTCTATAGCTGCATTTTATTTGCCACACTTTAGACAATCCTTTGGACCAGGCCTTCGGCTGCTGCAATATTGTGAGAATTGTGATACAGGAAGGAAAAAAGGATCACTATAGAATTGTTTAATGTGCAGAATGGATTTCTTAATTTTAATTGTTGTGATTGGTATTTGTCTTTGAATTAATTGTGGTTACTGCCTTTTTCCCTTTATTGATGGTCGTAAAATATTTGTTTAAGGTAATCTATTTAATAGTTTTCCATGCTCTTTAGTGAATGCTTCTGTTTTACAGAGTGCAGTTACAGTGGCTAGAGATTTTGAAGGATGCAGCACACTGCGCAAATACTTTGGGCAGCTTCATTATCTTCAGAGTCGTGTTCCCATGGGATCTGAACAGGAGGCATGTGTTCCTGTCACATGGTGAGCCGATTTTGTTCTTGGTCATTTTTATATTTACTTGTTTTCATAAGCAAATACATCAATAGTTTTTGGTCTGTGTCCAAATTCACAACCCTCAGATCTGTTGCAGATGTGAAGGAAACTTATTCAAAAGCAAGTACCAGGCAGACTGATTTGAGTGGTTAAGTGGTAGAGATGTACAGTTTACACAGCTGCTTAAGATGTCATTCCTGAATCAGCATGATTAGTTTGTGAAAGTAACAAACATTATACCCCTTGTATGTGTGATGGTGGTAGGGGAAGACAAGTTAACATGAGCATGTGAATTTTTAACTGCATGGATTTCTAATCTGTCAGGATTACCTTATTTCCTTATGTGACCAGACATAATCTCTGAAAGCATTGTACAAATTTGGAAACTTCTGATTTGTACAGAGTGCGTATGTAGAAACTTGGAATGTCACACATCTCTTTGTTTCTGTTATGTTGGATTTGGTTATATTATATTCACACTTGATAAAATACATTCCTTGGAGAGTATGCCTAGTAAACCGTCTTTTTTCTCTTTCTTTATTAAACTGACCTTGCCAGCTAACAAAATTCAAATAAACACACTTGCCGTCATTCAAAGCTGTAGCAAAAATGGGACAAGAGGACAGCTGCCCCAAGACAGCATGGCATTAAATATACTGATCCCAAGGATATTGCCAATATCCTGGGAGATCGAATTAGTGGCAACTTCACTCCCCTCTCACCCCCTAAAGGGCCCATCTCAATAGCAAAAGATTGCCAAATTCTGGTAATCACGGCCACACAGGTAGAAACCACACTCTTCAAAGCTAAGAATACAGCATCCATGGAACCAGATGACATCCTGGGCAGTTTACTACATGAACTACAAAATGAACTGGCACCTCACCTAAGTGTCATGTTTAATCATAGCCTCACCTCAGGCTTCATGCCCACTGAGTGGCGCACAGCTACAGTTATCCCACTCCACAAGGGGAGATCCACCTTGGATCTCGGGAGCTACTGCCCCATCAGTCTGACGAGCCTGTTCTGCAAGGGCATGGAGCGCATTATCATGGAACTTATAAACAAAGAAATTGGCAACCTTCAAATACTGGACTCCACCCAGTTTGGGTTTGTGAAGGGCCGATCTTGTCTCCTGAACCTGATTGACTTCTTCGAATCAGTCTCCAGAGCTGTGGACGAGGGTAAGGCGGTCCACACAACCTATCTGGACCTCGCCAAGGCCTTCGACACCATCCCCACTCTAGAATCATAGATAAACTTACTAAGCTGGGCTTAAATCCCTATGTCACTCGATGGGTTGCCAACTGGCTTACTGACAGAACCCACACTGTAAAAGTAGCCGACTCTAAATCCAGCTCCAGACAAGTGGAGTACCTCAGGGTTCAGTCCTGGGACCGCTCTTGTTTGGCATCTACTTCTCTGAAGTACAGGCCAGTACTAAGGGACTCTGGCTAACAAAGTTTGCAGATGACTGCAAAACTAGGAGCCATTATTGAATCCCCAAATGATGTGTATATTCCACAAAATGGCCTTACAGAAACAGATGCTTGGTGCCAGAGCCCATGGGCTCAAGCTTAATGCCAAGAAATGTATAGTTATCTCCTTTGGGAAAAAACATGTACCCATGAATTACCACTTCAGTGGCAGTACACTAAACACCGAATGTGTGATGACTTAGGGACACAGGTGGACAGTGGTCTCCCCTTTGATAACCACATCGCCACAACAGTCAGGAAACTCTTCTGTGTGGCACACTTCATCACTAAGGGCTTTTCATTCAGGAAAAAGGCGGTCATTGTCCCACTGTACTCATCCCTCATTAGACTCATTATGGAGTACAACGCCCTGTTTGGTATGTACCTCACAAGACATCTGCAACAGCTGGAAAGGCCGCAGAAATACCTCACTAAAAGAATCACAGGCCTAAAGTAGATGCCCTATGCTGACTGTCTACAAAAACCTCCAGCTATACTCTGTGGCATATCGTCTACTCAGAGGAGATCTCTGCTTAACATACAAGGCGATGTCAAACACTGAACTGTTGAATATGCTCCACTTAAAGAAATCCCAATCCCTCAGAGCCACACACTCCAGGGATCTAAACTTTGTCATCACAGTGAACAAAACATGCTGGAGGGGATAGGTTCCTGACCCAGAGACTCCCCATACTCTGAAATAAACTGCCCATACATGTCAAGCAGAGCACCTCCTTGGCTGTCTTCAAAAGGAACCTTGATGATTGGATGGGAGATAGGAAATTCACCCCGGGGGATCATGTCAGTCGCCCTTCTAGACAGGGGTCCAGGGAAGTAAATATTGTGGGAAGAAATATCCAGGGAATTATTATGGCTAGGCTTGTATAGGCCCTAGGGCCGATAGCCTAGTACCAACCTAGGAACCTATGAAGTACAAGCTGTTAGTTGAGGTTCCTGTTGATTTCTGCAGGCAGTATTGGCAAGTCAATTAAGCAGCTACAATTGTAAATCATAGCTACTTCTGTGATGGTCCGTCTATGTGTACAGAACTGAGCTATACTTTTTCTTTTCTACAGCTTAGCAGAGCAATTTAACACAGAGCTTGGCACTTAATATCTTTATTTAGCCCAAAAATAGTTCTTGAATTTCTAAAAGAAAAAAATTTGCCATGGGGCTTTGCTACAGTGTAGTATAAATGTGAACAATGATTCATTCTGTACATATTGGATATACATAAATAAATGGCTGATGTGAAGTTGTCCTATCTCGTCTTCATTCTGTACTGATGAGTTCAGAACCGATCCTCTGTTCCGACTCGGCCATTTACTAATGCTCGAGGTCTTCAACCAGCTTGTGGCTTACTCCCTATCCCATGATTCTCTAGTGGATTTCCCAGATCTTGTTTGCCGCTGAAGCAGATCGGGTCATTCAGCTAGCTCTGGCTAAGTGAATTCTTTATATTTTTGATACTACTTCAAGTTTATATATCTAATCTTTCCTTTAGTACAAAAAAAACTGAAGTTTTTTTCACTCAGATTAAATAGAGAGCATATTTTCTTCATTTTCTAGTGTGTTGTGTAGTTTTTGGCTGTTCTTTTAGGCCTATAAATATCCCTTTCCTGTTTGCAGTGCAATAGTTTAGAGTAGTAAAATAGTTACATTTAGGATTGCAGTTGTTATAGTACTTTATATAGATAGGTGGGTGCCTTTATTATTCAAAATTCTTTCCTGTTTAACAGAATTACATAGTGTTAAGTACTTTGCATAGTACCTTCTCTGTGTTTTTTCTTAGAAGCAAGTTAGAATTTCTTTTTAGCTCGTTTAAATTAGAGAGCTATAGAGCCCGTTTTAGTTAGAGGGCTATTCCTTTTTTCCTGAGTGACTAATTTCTTGGATGATGTCAAAACAAGCTAAAGAAGTAAAACTTTTGGATTTTTAAAAAGTGCCCTAAGTGCACACAGAAAAGGTCAATTATGGATGGACATACAGAATGTGTTTACTGCCTGAGGGCAATTCACTTGCACTAGTCGTGCTCCATATGCCACTCCTTTAGCTCCAGAGTTCTTCATGAAAGAAAAAAACTAATTAATACTAAAATGATTATTAAAGTCTTCTTTTTCTGAAGCCCTAGAACAGAGTCAAGGAACTCCAGGGAAATCCATGTCTCTGACCCAGAAACCAGAAAAGACTTCAAAGAGATCATCTTCCTCTTCTTCAGTAAGGTTGGAACCATCCACAAATTTGCGCAGGATGTCTCCGACTGTGACTAAACAAATTGATTCTGAGACACCTTCCACTTTGCCTCCATCTCTGTCGGAGCCAATGGTCGTACAAGTTAAGAGCCACTCCCCTGATTTGGAGCCGGTATCTCCAAAATTGAGATCGCCCTTATTACATTCTGTAGCATCTCCAGCCCCATCCTCTCGATCTTTCAAAAGCCTGGCTGACTATGATGTGGATCGTGTGGTGCAGAGACTTTTAAAGACACCAGCGCTGGCCAGGCTTTTGTCAGAAGCAACCCAAAAGGTTTCGGAGCCGACTAGACCTGTCCCCTTAATGTTGATTCCTCCTCCGACCCAAGTTGTAGCTTTAGAGCCGGAATGCATGGAACTGATAGTGATGGAACCTTTGTGCCTAGACCTGCTCCAGGTTCTTCGGTTCCGGCTGCTCCGACTACCTTGGTGCCGTCTGAGGGCTCTGGTAGCCAACATTCTCCGGTCGGGTCTGGGGAGGACAATTGGACCGAGATTTTTTCAGTTCTGAACTTGCTTCTTGAGGCTTCGGCTCATGTGAGTTCAGATCCTGCCTCTGACTCTGAGCTTTCCCCCATGGTGCCAGGGAAATGTTCACATTCCTTGAAATCAGGAGTTTTAAACCATGGGTGGGGGGCTTTTGCGGCTGTGAGGAGAGCACTGTCCCCATGGGCATCGTCACTATCTGATCCAGACATTCCTTCCCCAAAAGCACCGGTTTCCATCTTGGCACAACCAATTCCACAGAAGCATAGAGACCCGAAACCTCAGGATGCCCCAGTGAGTGAACCCCTCTCTTCCGAAACCTCTCTGGAATGTCCTTCTGAAGAGGTCCCTTGGAAAAGATTTTGTAAGAGGAAGCATTTGGACTCCCCAGAGGAGTCAGTCACATCCGATATGGACCTCAATGATTCAGAAGGGTCCCCAAGGTCGCTCTCTGCGGATGTCTCCATTGCAGACATCCTAGAGATTCTTAAACAGAGTGGCGGCTGGAGCCCATTACCCCTTCAGATGAGGAGTCCATCTACCAGAAGGCTTTTGGGTCTTGCCCTTCCGCCACTTGGATGTCTCCGCCTTTCCACGAGCTTGTAGAACTAGTTTGCTGAAAGGCGTGAGAGTCTCCAGACACAGTGGAGCCTGTCCCTAGGAGGCCAAATAAGTTCATCACATCACCGGAAGACAAGAGATTCTTAACAAAAGGGGTCCCTGTAGATGCTATGGTGGTGGCGGCAGCCACCAAAATGGAGTTATCTGAGACATCCACATCTGTCCATCCCCCAAACAGAGAGTCACGTACAATGAACAGATACGGAAAGTGCATGTTCTCTTCAGGGGCCTTTGTGCTCAGGTCCCTGAATTATCTTATCCATTTCACAAGGTTACAAAGAGAGCTCCTAAAAGAGCTTGAAGATACTCTCCAGGGTACAGTAGCTGCAGGGGTAGTAGATAAGGTATCTTCACAGCTTGCCATCCTCAATTCATTAGTCAGCTCATCCATTTGGCTCGTTTCTTATGCAGTTGATGGAGCGAGTACTGGAATTGCCCTTGGGCAACATTCCTGGATGCACTTGTGTAACTTTGCGGAACACTTCAAGTCATCCTTCGTCAATACCCCCGTTCGACGGCTCCTCCTTGTTCGGGCCTAAAGTCAAAGAAGCACTAATCAGGTGTGAACAGGAAAGGAAGACTGTCATCAGAGTCCGTTTTTCCACACCTTCTAGACCCTACCCCAAGGGTCAAAATGGAGGAAAAAATGTGGTTTCGAAAATCAGAGTCTTTCAAGAGACACGTGGTGAGCCTTTCCCCAGAAGCAGAGGGGGAAGCAATAATGGAAGACGCTGATCATGCGACAGAGGAGGTCTACAGAACCAGGACAACAGGGAATCAGTCCTTGGTAAGCCCTTTCAGCGCTCTTGAAAGGAGGCCCATCTGTCCCTCTGTGGCGGCAGTTGGGGATCTGCCTGGCTAAAAATAACAAAAGACAAGTGGGTACAAAGCATTATATCTAGAGGCTACTCTGTACCCTTTTTCTTGCCATCCCCACAAATAAAAAGGCGTCCGTACGTTCCACCTAGTCACAGGAAACGGGCAACCATAGAAATTCAAAAGCTGCTAGAAAAAGTGTCATCCAGTCAAGTCCCCACAGACCAGATAGGATCTGGGACTTACTCAAGGTTCTTTTTGGTTCCAAAGAAAACAGGGGACTGGAGACCTATACTGGATCTCAGCAGACTGAACAAGTCCGTTAAAAAAAGACAAAAGTCCAGATGGTCGTACTGCAGTCGATACTTCCTTTTCTGGGAAAAGACAATTGGATGTGCTCTATAGACCTCAAAGATGCATATTAACATATATAAGAATGAACAGGCCATCCAGGAGTCTATCTGTGCTTTCGGGTGAGAGCCAGTCACTACCAATATCAAACTCTGCCCTTTGGCCTCACTACAGCCCCCATAGTGTTTACCAAATACATGGCAGTAGTCACGGTTCACCTGAGGTGTTTAGGATTCCAAGTGTTTCCATAACTAGACAACTGGTTCCTAACCACCACCACCAAGCATCTACTCATGCAAGCAAGAGACATTACCTTGGAACGCTGTGCTCCATTAAGGATTACAGTAAATTTTGGAAAATCTGCCTTATTGCCATCTCAACGTATCGTTTTTATAGGCGCAGAGTTAGATACTAAAATAGTGATAATCAAACTACCACCAGACAGAGTACAGGCACTTTGACTTCAGATAATAGATCTCCTGTTCAAATCAAAGGTTCAAGTGAGGACATTTCTAAAGGTGCTGGGGACAATGGCAGCAGCAAGAAATGTAATCCCATTAGCAAGGCTACACATAAGAATTCTTCAGTGGCTTCTATTTACCCAGTGGTCCATGCAGGAACTTCCTGTGTCGCATCAGATAGCATTAACGGAATCTTGCAAGAGAGACTTTGTTGGTGGCTTCACTCGAATCAAGTAATGGCAGGTTGATCCTTTATTTCCCCCTTACTCCGGTAGCTACAGTGACAACGGACGCTTCCCAGATAGGGTGGGGGGGTATTATCAATGAAGAACAGCCCAAGGCACTTGGCAGGATCACGAGGCTCATTTGCGCATCAATGTCCTAGGGATGAGAGCGGTGCTGATGGCATTTTAGGCATTCCAAGACTCTCTTCCGATAGGTACAATTGCAATACAGACAGACAACATGTCAGTAGTATGGTGCATAAACAAAACAAGGAGGAATCAGATCTTACCCCCTTTGTCGAGAGGCCCTGAGAGTATGGCTGTGGGCGACTTCCTCCCAACACTTTCTGGTAGCAATGCACATCCTGGGGAAATCCAACTTGATAGCAGACAAACTCAGCAGAGCAATTCTGATGCCACACGAGTGGTCCCTAAAGCGAGAAGTAGCGGAAACTATCTTTCACAGATGGGGCCAGCCTTGCTGTGATCTTTTTGCCATTTCCACGAACTCAAAATGTAGCAGCTTTTTTTCCCCTAATCCCCAAGGGATGCACTTGTGCGTGATTGGTCCATGGGTCTCCTGTATGCGTTTCCTCCCTTTCCCCTAATACCCAAAGTTCTTCAGAAAGCCAGCACATTGGAAAGGACCTTAATTCTGATAGCCCCTTACTGGCCTCGTCAAATCTGGTTCCCCTTCTTGAGGCCTCATCTTCAGGAGGGGCCTTGGATTCTAGACTCAGTGCCAGATCTTCGGACCCATTCATCAGGAGGCCTCCAGCCATCTCTTCACACCTTCAAGTTAACAGCTTGTCTGCTCCAATTCCACACATAGCCAGGCTACAAAGGTTTACACCTGAAGTACAACACATCCTGATTTCTTTTCTTTTCATAAGATGGCCATGAGAAAACTGTACCTTAGCAAATGGAAAATATTTTCAATCTGGGCCTTACAGAATCATATTGATCCTTATTCAGCACCTGTATCGTCCATTCTGGAATTCTTAGTGAAGCTTTTTAATGAGGGAGCAGCTGCAGCAATTTCAAATTTTAATTTTAGAAATGATCAAATATTATGTCCCACAGACTTTCTGAAGCCTTTCTAGGTGGCACAAATCTGTTAAGACCTCCCATAAAACCACCCATTCCACTATGGAAGCTAAATTTTGTATTATCCATTATAATCCTCCCCCCTTTGAACCGGCAACATCTTGCGACTTAAAATTCTTAATGTGGAAGGCTACTTTTCTAGTGGGTATCACTTCAGCTAGGAGAATTTCAGTCACAAGCTTTATCAGTCAAACCCCCGTACCTGTTATTCCACAATGACAGTCTCTCTCTACACACAAATCCTTCATTTTTACCAAAGGTATGTTCAGAATTCAGTCTAACTCAATCCATAGAACTTCCTGTGTTCTTTCCCAAGTATGGCAATAAGGCAGAATGTATGCTACACCAACTTGATGTTCATAGACAATTACGCTTCTATTTACATAGAACAAATCATCATCAGCTCCCTTTTTCCCATTTTTTTCTACATGGGGTTGGGGTATTGTGTTGACTGTCGCCAACTCTCTCGATTCAGTGCCTTACTCCTGCCTTCTTCAACACTCATGCATGACTGTCGCAGATCTTCTTTCACACAATCCATCCACCTCTTTTTGCTGGGCGTCCTCAACTTCCTCTTACCTTCTTCCTGTCTGTCCCAAATCTTCCTCACCAGATTGTCTTCTGCTTTTCTACACAAGTGCCCAAACCACTGTAATCTGTTCTCTTTGATCTTTTTTGCATTGGAGCTACTTTGGCTTCTGCTGTTATGTCTTCATTTCTTTGCTGTCCCACAGTGTGCATCCTACCACCTTTCTCAGGCACTTCATTTCCATCACCTCTAGCTTCTTCTTTGCTCTACCTCTACTGCCGGGTTTCCTGTACCCCATACAGTAGTACTGGTCGCCTCCACCACTGCGCTGGCACACCTTGCTTTTCAGCTTCTTTTGGCATTCTTCTGTATGTAGACTACACCTGATACTCTATGCTGGTTGGCTGCTTTGCCCTCTGATTCTAGCTTTTGACTTCTTCATTCCAACTACGCTTCTCCTCAACTACCCTCCCAGATACTTGACTGTTTGCTGTTCTACTATCTTCCTTCCATCTCTTCATCTGTCTTCTTCTGATTTTCCAATTTGCTGTATTACCACCATTTTATCTGTGCTTAGTTTAATCCATGTGCCGCTATTGGTTGCATTTGCTCCTATCCTTGCTGGAAGTTCTAGCTCAGAGTCCTCTGGCTGTACTGCCACTTCGTCTGCAGCCACAGCAGCTTTGTTGATCTGTCCCCTCCAACCTGTTTGCTAATGTAGTCCATCACCAGTATGTACAGCAGTGGGCACAGAGCTGAACCCTGATGAACACAGAACAAAAGAATTCAGAAAGTCTGACAATCTTTTTGTATCCTTTTCAAACAAAAAGGTGCTGCAGTAACAAAAATTACTTTATCCAGATGGTTGTCTGATTGCTTCTCTTTCATTTACCAATCAGTAAACAAACAGCTGCCAGATAAAATA